>NC_035442.2:16589652-16748242 GCF_002127325.2 Helianthus annuus
GAGGCGAATTCGAAGCGACAACGGTACCGAGTTCAAAAACAGGGTTATGGATGAGTTTTGCACTGCAAAAGGAATCCTTCACGAGTATAGCTCTCGGTATACGCCACAACAAAATGGGGTCGCTGAAAGAAAGAACAGAACCTTGATAGAGACTGCAAGAACCATGTTAGTCGAGTCTCAGCTTCCAGTTCGATTCTGGACTGAAGCTGTTGCCTCGGCTTGTTACACATTGAACAGGGTTCTTACAGTGAAAAGACACGGGAAAACATGCTTCGAACTCCTTCACAAGAAGACTCCAGACTTGGAATATCTCGAACCTTTTGGTGCACCATGTACCATGATTGAACCTGATGGGAAATTTGGTGCCAAAGCTATCGAAGGTTACTTCCTTGGGTATGCTACTCCTAATCTGCGAGTATGGAACCTAACTATCAAAAGGATTGAAGAATGGGGTGAAGTAAGAGTCCAGAGATATTCTAATCCTCCAAAGCCTGCTGGTGATCCTTGGATGTTCGACTATGATGGTCTTTTCGACTCTTTTAATCTGCCGACATTTGACGATGATAATGCAATAGCTCAAATGTTGTCTGAAAGCGAGAACGCGACTGGCTCTCAGCTGGTTCGCCCAATCCTTGTTGACTCACAAGCAACATCTTCTGTCAACAATCTCGTTTCAAATGAGGTGTTTAATGATGCTGTCGACTACAATGTGTCGTCGGAAGATGAGGAGTTTGTTGATGCTAATGATGGTGAAACACGGGCTCCGGTGCAAGGTACTTCAGAAGCAACGGATCCAGTGTCTGCTCCTATTATTCAAGAAGAAAATGCATCATCTTCTACAACTCACCAGCTTCAGAATGATATCGGGAATTTAAATATCACTAACTTGAGGTCAAATGTTGAAGTTCCTCAAGCTACTGAAACCCGAATTCATAACATTCATCCTCAGCAGAATATAATAGGTGATGTTCTCAGTGGTGTAAGGACAAGAAATCAGATAAGAAACAATGAAAATGCTGGATTGTATGCTGAGATAAGAGAATCGGGACAACAGAATCAGTGGTCCTTTGCCTGCTATGTTAGCCAAGAAGAACCTAAATCTTGGAAAGAGGCATTGAAGGATGATTCTTGGGTGGAAGCAATGCAGGAAGAACTTCAGCAGTTTGAGAAACTGGGCGTATGGAAATTGGTTGATAGGCCCGATAACTACAAGAAAATCGGAACTCGCTGGGTGTTCAAGTGCAAAAAGGACGACCGTGGGGTTGTTGTCCGAAACAAGGCAAGGTTAGTTGTGCAAGGTTTTAGTCAGGTTGAAGGAATTGACTACAATGAAGTGTATGCTCCTGTTGCACGTCTGGAGGCTATTAGAATCTTTCTAGCCTACGCATCCTTCAAGAAATTTAAGGTGTACCAGATGGATGTTAAGAGTGCTTTTCTACACGGAGTAGTCGAGGAGGAAGTATATGTCGAGCAACCACCGGGGTTTGAAGATCCATTACATCCTGACAGGGTTTTACTTCTCAACAAGGCGTTATATGGTCTTCATCAAGCACCTCGGGCTTGGTATGAAACGTTGTCTACCTATCTGCTCAACAATGGTTTTCGACGAGGTTTGATCGACTGTACCCTCTTCATTAAAGAAAATGGTGAAGATCTTCTGTTGGTACAAGTATATGTCGACGATATTATCTTTGGTTCTACCGATGATAAGTTGTGTAAAGAATTTGAGAAAGTGATGCAGGATCGATTCGAGATGAGTGCGATGGGTGAAATGACGTTCTTCTTGGGTTTGCAAGTTAATCAATCCGAATCTGGAATTTTTATTCATCAAACCAAGTACGTCGGGGACATCTTGAGCCGGTTCCAGATGTCCGATTCGAAGCCAATTTCTACTCCTCTTCCTCAGAATCATGGAATTACTCCGGATGACGAAGGAGATGCTGTGGATTCTTCACTCTATCGTGCTATGATTGGATCTTTAATGTATCTCACCGCATCAAGACCCGACATCATGTATCCAACTTGTCTTCTCGCTAGGTATCAAGCGAATCCGAAGGTCTCTCACTATGCTGCTGTCAAAAGGATCTTTCGTTATCTGAAGACTTACCCTGACACCGGGTTATGGTATCCTAAGGATGATAACTTCGATCTTATAGCTTTCAGTGATTCTGATTTCGGCGGCTGCAAGAAAGATGGAAAATCAACTACAGCAGGATGTCAGTTCTTAGGCAATCGCCTAGTCACTTGGCAATGCAAGAAGCAGACATGTGTGGCTACGTCTACATGTGAAGCAGAATACATTGCTGCGTCTAGTTGCTGCTCCCAGGTTCTATGGATCCAACAACAGATGCGGGACTACGGTTTTGAATTCCTAACTACTCCTATTTATGTTGATAATGAGGCTGCCTTACAGATCACTAGAAATCCAGTACAGCACTCGAAAACGAAGCACATCGATATTAAATATCACTTCATACGTGATTGCTTTGAAAAGAGACTTATCGATGTGGTTCATATTCATACCGACCACCAACGTGCCGACCTTTTTACCAAAGCATTTGATAAATCAAGATTTGATTTTTTACTTTTGGTAAACGGCATTAAGGTGAAGCAAGAGTAACTAACATCATGAAATCGTTTTTGTAAATATTTTTCTAAAAATCAAAAATCCAAAAATATTTTCATTTCTTTTTATTTTTGAATTTTAGGGGGAGAAAATTTCAAGAAAAATACAAAAACATTGAAAAATCTCAAAAATACAAAAATATGTCTTTAATTTATTTACTCTTTAATTTATTTACTTTCTGCATTTAAGGGGGAGTAAAATCCAGAAAAACACAAAAACAATAGAAAAACAAAAATGAGTTTCTTGGTAATATGAGGGAAAGTGATATTACATCAGAGGTCGGTTGAAACATGTTTCTAAAAATCAAAAGAAACGGAAAATGATATGTAGCTTTACTTATGATGTACCGGTAGACTCACAATCATTTCAAAGTATGCAGGAGATATAAACATAACAGACTGAAAACCGCGTGGGAACCGTTCATTGGCATATGGTCTTGGTACCGAAATTTCGTTTGATAGATTGCCGAGGTTCTGAGATATTCGGGGTTTATGCTTTTTATCATCCGGGTATCATGGTTGCTTCTATAAATAGACTAAGTCTAAGTTCTTCCATGATACCATACATACGTGTACATATCTCATACTGCATTCGACCTCAATAAGTGATAAACAATCACATGTCCCAAAATAAGTGATAAAATATCACATTTATCCGGGTGTCAAGTTCGTCTCTCTGCTGTACGGAAGTACTGACCTGTTCACGGACTTGCACCTGTGCCCTCATGCATTGAAAGTCAAGTTCCTCATCAATAAGTGATTCTATCACATAGGGCTTGTTTTCAAATTCTAATAAGTGACTTGTTCACATTGTAAATATTTATACGTTAAGAAAACGGATGATAAACGGTATACTCCCCAGTATGATGAATTCTCGTGCATACCTTGATACGGGAATGTGTCGTGAATGGATGAACACCGGTCGGTAAGTATAAATCATACCTTAAACGTATCTCATTGTATTATGATTACACTTGATTGTTGAGTTTAAGTGGATAACAATATCGGTAATTGTGGTAAAATATTTATCAATTTCTGTAAAATTATAAAAGGAAATGTGTTTTGACAAAAGACCGCCAGCTGATATGATTCTCTTCACCAGAAACTCGCAAAAATATTGTTGTGTTTGTATATACTTATTTACTGCTTTATTTTTAAACAGTTTTTGTTCGTTTGGTGCATATCAGCACGACATTAGCGGTGATGTCGTTTGATAACATTCAAAGGATTTTAAAATTGTTGCCTTTTTTATTTTTATCAAACTTCAAAATCCAAAAAGATTTTCATTTTAACCTTATTTTTGATTGAATGATGTTGGTGCTCGATCCGATACCTGACAAGCCGAATTACTTCATAAAATTAACCTTGCTGAACTTCATAACGGACAATTTTCAACATGGTCATTTCTGAAAAACCTCAAATGTTGAAGGGTTAAATTGGAAATTCCCTAAAAATCCAAGTGTTGGTGGAAATCTGATCCTTCGAGGAAGCAATGGCCCTCGAAAGATCAGATGGTCAAAGAAAGTCAATGAATGTTAACAGTCTCCATCGAAAGATACTTGGTCAACGAAAGATTTGACCAAGTGATCCTTCGAGTTGACTAGAACCCTTGAAAGATGGCTTTATATCGAAGGATATCCTTCGAAGAATCCAAAAATATCTGGCATCCTTCGATCCAGATCCTTAAAATATCTGGATCCTTCGAACCTTATATGGATCCTTCGAACAAAAGGGAATCCTTCGTGACAGCTGTCCATCCTTCGAACGGTTTGAGTCCTTCGAGACGGTTCAACTTTCAAGGTGGAATATAAATAGTTGTCTTCTTCATCACTCATCATTATCAGTTTTCAAAAACCTCAAAACCCTCTCGAAACTCTGCCAAAATTTCAAAAACACTTGTTCGATTTTCAGGATTTCATAACATTATCTTGGTAGGATGTTATGCTTTAATCTATTAACGAACATCAAATCAAAACTTCATAAACATATCACTGACTCTGATTCATTCTTTAATGTTCTTATTTTTATTCATGAAATTTTGAATGTTTAGCCTATGATTTAGTGTTTTTGTGTTTATGTAATGTTACTGTATATGTTGTGGATGTTATGAACATTGTTGTTTGAAGGCTGGTTTGAATGATCATAACAGGGGTTTTGAACCTTGATAAAACAGGGGAGGTTAGGGTTTGGGCAAAGTTTAAATGTTTGATTTATGTTCAGGATCCAGTTTTGTTTCAATATTGTTGATGTTTTGAAATGGTCATGAGTTTTGTCTTGTTTTGCTATAAACACTGATTTGAATTTCGATATAACTGTCGCCGGAAAAACAATTCAAATCACCGGAAAACTCACCTGAAAAATCGCCGATGAACAGTAACCGTTTGGGAAGATGATGAGTCATCACCTCGAGAGATGTGCCAAACAGCATCCTTCGAGGTGAAGCTCGAAAGATGGTGGATATCTCGAAAGATCATCTTTCGATGGATCAAGCCTTCGAATGATGAGGATATCCTTCAAAATATTCAATCATTCGAAAGATGATCCTTCGACAAGTTGACATCTTTCAAGATAAATGAAATCCTTCGAGCTGGATCAACATCTTTCAAACCATTCATAATCCTTCGAACTCATTATCATCCTTCGTGACACAGTTCATCCTTCGATGGACAGAATGTATCCTTCATAGTTTCCAACACTTAGGAAATTTTCAAGAAATTGAAAATTTTTATAAGTGTGAAACTCATTGTTGACTGGTTGACCCGTGCTTATTACGTGTAATTGTGATGTGCAGAAATGGCACCAAAAGTTAAGTTTGAGCGGGCCAAACCCACCAAGAAAGTAAAATCTGAACTGGAAGCTATGTCTGAACCTAGACATAATATGGTGGCGTACTTACAACCAGAAGGAGGCATCAGTCCTGAGTTTGCTGGAATTATGGAATATCTTCACCGGGCGAGAATTAACTATGCTATCACCACACAGCATGTCGCCTATCAATCACATATCAAGGCATTCTGGAGTACAGCTGGGGTGGAAACAGTGGATAATCAGGAAGTAATCAGGGCAATCGTTGCAGAAAAGCCAGTAGTCATTACTGAGAATTCTATTAGAGAACGTCTTCAACTTGGTGATAATTCTGAAGATCCAACTTCAATAGATTTGCAGTGTCAAAGGGGGTTATTGTTAAGGCTCAAGTACAGCGACAACGTCCTTACAAATCAAATCAACAAGAAATATCTGCCGCTTAAGTACAAGTTCCTTCTGCACATTCTGATTCACTGCCTAAGCAACAAGCGCTCTGGGTACGACTTATCTCCTATAGATCTGACGGGATTGTTTACGGCGTTGATTCTGAACAAGCCGTTCAACATCTCTCGTTATATTTTCAACAATCTGAAGGAGAACTCTCAGAGGCCACTTCCGTCCGATAAGCAGCGAACTAACACCAAGTTTTGGTTATATCCTCGCTTTCTGCAAATGTTGATAGACAATCAGATTCCTGATCTTGCTAAAGCCGAGGCAGATGTATTTCCAGTGAATCCTATGAACGAGCGCACACTTCTAATTGTCAAGTCTATGGGGGTTTACACGGGAACGCATCCAGATAGGAAAATGATTGGTCATCTTGATGCTCCTGAGTATGAGCCTCCACAGAACAACAGATGGCGACGTGAAGGAAGTGTGTCTGACGATGAAGAACCAAGATTGATTGCTATGGCTGATGAGCAACTCACATCTAAGCATGGAATCAAAGCCACTAGAAGATCTGCTGGCAGTTCTGGTGCAGCAGCTAGTGCTAAGGTTGATGTGAATGTGACTGCTGAAGTGGCTCAGGACATGCCTGTTGATCCTGATGTTCCAGTTGTTTCTGGTGGTGATGTTGGTGCTGGTCAGTCGAGTGTTGCTGCGACTGACAAGGGAAAGGGCAAAGTGGATCAGCCGAGAACACTTGTCGATGAAAGCAGTTCATCTTCTGAAGATGAAGCAGGAGGTTCTGATGATGATGGTGGTTCTTCGTCTGATGATGATAATCCTCCTCCTCAAGGGTTGAAGAAAGTCTTTGACAAACGCGGGAATCCCCGGTTTGAAAAGATTAAGAAGACAGGAGATACTGGAGATTCTGATAAAGATGAAGATTATACGCTCACATCTCCAGGTTTCATCAGGAAAAGGAAGGCTCAACGACAGGGTGGTCGTGGATCAAAGAAATCTACTGCTGACACTTCTGTTCCAGTGTCAGCTCAGCCTTCATCTGATCCTGAGCAGCAGCTTCCTCCAATTGGCGATCAGTTAACTGCTTCTGAGACAATCGATCTTATGTCTTCTCCACAAAGGTCTTCGGGAGCACATCAGGTGTCTGTTGATCAACAGCCACCTGAAACTCCCACCACAGGTACACAACCTCGACCTATTCTTGTTATAACTGGTCCTTCAGGTGGTTCGGGTCAGGCAGGTCAATCTGGTTCATCGAGACCTGAGCCCTCTAGGCCATCTCTGGCAGAAACCTTGTCGGGTTTCTCTGAAGCTGATAAGGTACAGTTCTTGATTGAACAAATCAGTGAACTGGGTGATATAGTTGGCCGTCATACACGAACGATTGAAGAACATCGTGTACAACGAGTGAAGGATACAGAGGCTCACAATCAGCTGTGTTCTATTGTAAATGCTCAAAGTATGAAGATCAAAGAACAAGCTGAAGAAATTGATAGATTAAAGAAGGCTAACTTGGCAAGAGATAGAGAGGTGGAGATCATGAAAAGACACAGCACTAATCTGGAAAATTCAGCAAAAGTGTTAAGGGAAACAGTTAGCGATCGTGATGAAAGACTGAAGAAAGCATTCCAACCTATGCATGAAAACTTTGGTAGGGTTCATAAACAGGTTGGGATATTATGGAGAGAGAGGTGCAATGCTCAAGGGATAGTACTCCCAAGACGTCAAGATGATCAGGATGATGATTCTGCTAATCCAGATCAGACAGCAGCCTCAGGCTCCGGTGCAGCTGCATCCGGTGCTGCAGGCGGATCTAGCACTGCTCAAGATACTCCAGCTCCTCCTACAGTCTCTACTGGTCCAACTGAACAGACTGAAACATTGGAAACGTCTGTAGATCCTTCTCAGATCAGTCTAGATCCAGAAAACTTTACTGAAGATCCTCCTGAATCGTCAAGTGCTCAAAAGTTTCATCCTATCACGGGTGAAGCACTAGAAGAGGGAGAGTTTGTATCTGAGATGACAGATGAACAGTTATCAAGGTTGTTTGAGTTGAATGATGTTGCTGAAGGTGTGATTGATGCGACTCCTCTGGTACAGGATCAGACTGATTTCTCAACAATTGATGAAATCTTCATCAGTTCTGATCCTGAACGTCCTGTCTATGTTCGAGAGGACGATGCTGAGCTGAATGTGCCTGATGATGAATTTATTGCTGCAAAGACTGCTGAGTTCGACAACACTTCTTCTGATTCTCCTACTGCACAAGAAAGCCGTGAGAAAACTATTAAAGAATGGCGAGCGGATTTCCTTGCTAGGAATCCTCCTCCGCTCGCCCCGTTGGAGCAGGCAAACTATATGGTTCTGGAGAAAAATCAGGCGCGGGGTCGAATCATCAGCTGGATGTTTGTGAAAGATCTGCATTGTATGGTTGTGAAGAGAGAATCTGGTCTTCAATACTTCGGGACTCTCCTGAGTATTCTCACACTTCCATATTATGATGTGGCAGTGTTGGCGCAGCTTGATGTGATCAATCGATCTAAAGAGCATATGGTAGATCTCTTTGCGAAGAAAATCAGGCTAGAAAGGCGTTTGGGGTGGAAGGATCCTCTGTACAAACCTCAATTTCCAAGATACGAGCAAATCAAGTTCACTCTTGATCCAGAAACTAACACTGCTCGTTATCGTCTGGTATATGATCCTCCTAGGTTGATGAAGAAGATTCCGCTGTTGAAGATGAAAACTGACTTTCTTGAGAATTTCCGCTGCTGGGTTTATGATGCGGATACCGGTGAAGCTGTGATCTTGTTCAGAGACAATGCAGAGAACTTCAGGATAATCGATCCGATGTGGATTACAAACATGTCCAGATCGGATATCATTGTGTTGAAGGATCATGAAATCAATTACCTAGTTCAAGATCGAGATCAAGCCATGAAGTTTCAAAGGATGGCTCGCTACTGCTTCAACTTGTTGATCAATGCAGGAAGTGCATGGTCGGCGCATCATGTAGCCGTGGAAAGGGCGTTAGAGACTTAAGACTTGAAGACGAAGACAAAGCTACAGCCAAGGGGGAGTTTGTTGGTGCACTTTGTGTCTGTACTTTGTCTATATTTTGTAATGTATAAAACGATGTCTTTTGTCGTTGTATTTACGTCCTTTATGTGTGTTTATGTATTGTAATGTGTTGTTTGACCAAGTCAACCATCCTCCTGGTTTGACTTGGCCAAACTTGAACACTTAGTAGTTGAAAGATGATATGCCACGAAGGATGTCATCGAAGGATGTTTAGTATCCTTCGATGACTTCGAAAGATGTCCTTCGAAGTATCTCTGTGGACCTCGAAGGATATACAATCCTTCGAGGTATGCTTAGATCCTTCGAGATCTTTCGAATGGCTTTCTGGTCGACAGATAATCCTTCGATCAGAATGTCTATCCTTCGTGCATGGGAATCTGTTTTGGGTATATATATCCATGAAGGGTTTCACTTTCATTGAGTTCTGATAAGTTTCTGTCCAAAGTGTGTGTTCTTGATAGAGAGCTTTTGTGTGTGAAACCCAGGTCTTTGTTAGAGTGTATTTTCAGTTTGGTCAAGGTCTGTAACCGTGTCCACTGAAATACAAGAGAAAACTTTGATACTTGCTTGTCTACTCTTTCTCTTGTTCACTTTGCTTACATATAAACTCCGGTTTGCTTGCTAGCTTGGATTCCGCACTTGCTAGTGGGTTAAACATAACAAGGAATAGGTTAAACCTCAACCTCCGAGGGACCTACAGATACAGTCCTAAATAGCCGGGTTATAGTATTAATAGTAGTTAACTTATGAGGGGGTCAAAGAGTTTGGATCCCCGCCATCCAATACCTATGAGCATTGAAGGAGATCCTACTAAATTTGACCCAGGTCCCTTGCAGGACCTCTAAACGCTGAACAAGGGCAAGACCCTTACCAAACCGTTCCCTTAACCCCCGACCAGGTAGCCAACATACCTCCATATAGACTGTGGAGATATGAATGGTGAAAATCTTTTATTTTATATAGACAGTAAAATAATGCCAAGACACCACGGACAAACGATAAGGAAAGATCACCTTCAACATAAGCAACTAGTTATTAAAGTCATTAATACAAAACCAAATAAAAAGTGCAAAAGATTAAAAATAAAAAGTATTATACTAAACACTTGTCTTCACCAAGTGATGTAAGAGACTTAGGCAAACATGGCCTTGATTGTCAAGAACTCCTACTATCAATCTTGGATCCCGAGACGACTCACACACTCTACGATGGACAATGGATGATGGTGGTGGATGATGGTGTTATGGTGGTGGTGGGTGGTGGATGAAGTGTGAGAGAGGTGGTGTGCCAAGGGATGAGATGGAATGAAACCAAGCACTCCTATTTATAGGCTGAACAGAAGGCTGGGCACGGCCCCGTGTCCGCTGGACACGCCCCCGTGCCCGTCTGACACTCTCTCTCCTCATTAATTGTAATTCGCAATTACAATTAATGCGCCTGCTGTACTTTCACCACGCCCCCGTGCTCACTGGACACGGCCCCGTGGTGGGCAATAGAAGCTTCTACAATTTTGTCTTTTCTGCTGCTTCTTGGGCACGGCCCCGTGCTGGCTGAGCACGGGGCGTGTTCAGGCTTCTGTTTTCTCTTCTTTGCTTTGGAGGATGCCATTGAGGGTTCGGGCAGTCTACTTTTATTCCTTTTCTTGTATTTATGCTAGAATTAGTTGTCTTTTTGCTTCTTTTGTGAATTTGAGCTCATTTCATCCTGAAAATACAAAAGGAAGACAAAAACACTCTTTTTCCAACATTAGTACCTAAAAAGGGTTAGTTTTATACCTTAATTGATGTAATTTATATGTTGCATTTTACACACATCAAATACCCCCACACTTGAACTTTTTCTTGTCCTCAAGCAAAACTCTTTAAATGTGGCTTACACTCCCAAATGGAATGGGTAGAAGAGAAAGTTTTTGGTTTGTCATAGAGTGTCGGGAATCCAAGATCTTTTTAGGTTTTATTTTTATTTATTTACAATCCTATTCGTTATGATTTATTTAGAACGTTTCATAGGATAAATTACTTATTTGGGCATAACATGCCTTTTTAAAATTCCATTTATATACAAGTTCACATACTTCACGGAATAAATCACTCAACACTCGGCCGAAGGTGTATTTTTAGTGAATCACTCGAAAGCGGCATGGAACTTACGCCTTCCATAGGCTTTCCAAGCAATCAATCCTCCTCCTTTTTAACTTTATACCTTTGTAAATATCAAGAGGGCTTTTTGGGTGAAGGGTTAGGCTTGGGCTAAAGGTGGGTGGTTGGGTTAGTGGTTAGTAAAAGGGCGAAAAGTGTAAAAAGCGTCGGTTTTCGTAACACACTTTGTTTTTAGTGACTTTTTATTTTGAAGTATTTCTCCAAACAAGCTTTTGTTTGTATAGCTTTGTTTGTTTTTAACTTCATCATCATTTTTTTTAAGGAAAGATTAGTCACATAAAAGAACGAGCTTGCGAAAAACCGAGCTTGTTACTAAAATAAAGGGTGAAAAATAAAAAGGGTTTTTGGTGGGTAAAAAGGGTTTAGGGTAATGAAATGAAAGGTTTAGGCTCAAAAGGGTTAACTAGGGGGATTTTGGGTAGGTGGTAAAAAAAATGAAAAATAATGGTGTAGAAAGAAAAATGGTTAGTCCTAATGCCTCCATCATTTACTTACTTGGGTTTAAGTTGGTAAGGACCGGGAATGAATCGTCGTGGCAAGTTCTAGAGTTGTAAGAACCAAGCGGCTATTCACACAAGAAACGAAAAATGAGCATTTAGTCTAAAGATGTAAATTTGTATGCTCAATAAAGGCTCAAAACTCACTTTTGTGGGAATGGGTTTTTAATGTGATCAAATATATATAATCGAATTTTAACTAGACTTGTTATGCCGTTTCATAATTTTCTTATGTTGGTTCTTGTTATCACGACGCTCTTGGTTGTAAATTTCATAAAAATATAACCTTATTAAACTTGTGATTCCTAACTTAAACTTTAGACAAGTAAAAAAAATGAAAAAAATTTTGAAAAAAAATTGGGGTGTTTAGCGGTTCCAATAGAGTTTTGTGTAAGGCTTGTTATTAGGACTTGCAAAATTTCAAAGTGTTAGCTTCCCCCCACACTTAAATTACACATTGTCCTCAATGTGTCCCAAAAATAAATTTTTAGGTTGATTGGATGTGTAATGTGGTGTTAAAAGCAAAGATTTATGTTACTGGCAGTCTGGACACGGCCCCGTGGTGACCGGACACGGCCCCGTGTTCAGGTGCCAGTAACAGAAATTAAAGAAATGAGACAGAAGCCTAGACACGGGGGCGTGTCCGGTGAACACGGCCCGTGTCCAGTTACCTGAACTGGGCGTTTTTCTGCAGGTGGCTCAGCACGGGGCCGTGTTGGTTGGGCACGGCCCATGTTGAGCCTTCTGTGATGGAGATTTGTGTCGGGTTGCTCCGTTCTTTGTGCATGGGGCCATTTTTCTCGTTCCCTTTTTCATCCATTACCACCACGAGTGTGTTTTATTTATCATAAACCATCAAACCTTAGAAACCATCATATCATTGCAAAGATAGAGAGACATTACATAAAAACTAAAGATGAAAATACATAAATATTAAACCATGGAGTTCAAGCCCTATGTTTTATTTTATTTAGCAAAATTTCCAAGAAGCTACTAATCTTGGTTAGATAAGGCTTTTTGAAACTCCTTCCGGGTGTGGTCCTCCTCACATGTCGGCTAGCCACTCCTCCACCTCCCTTGGAAGGAGAAAAGAGGGCTCATTTGCATTAGATTGAGGAGTTTCGATTTCCGCTGGAATCTCTTGTGGGTGTTCCATGGGAGGTTCCGCGGGAAAGTCTTCCCACCCGGTAGGGTTGTTAACCC
The DNA here is from genome assembly GCF_002127325.2 of Helianthus annuus. Taxonomy (NCBI): domain Eukaryota; kingdom Viridiplantae; phylum Streptophyta; class Magnoliopsida; order Asterales; family Asteraceae; genus Helianthus; species Helianthus annuus. The sequence continues at coordinate 16,602,428 of NC_035442.2, forward strand.
CGAGTGCCAAGTTCCAGTCCTGTTGTGGAAGGGCTGGTTCCATCGGGGGTGCTACAAGAATATTTAACCTCTGGTGCAAGAGGTTAATTTCTTGGAAGCTACTTTCGAGTCCCACCGTAAGATCGTTAATACGGTCAATCAGGACCTCCTCTACTGACGTCATTTCGTCGAGAGCCTCCCTTAATGCTATCACATAGTGCACAAGCGTAGCTTCAACGGAGGGCCTTCTTCCCCTTCGGCTGTTTGATGAATGAACGGATGATGTTTCGCTGTTTTCACTCGCCATTCTACGAAAAATAAACCGAAAAACAGTTTATGTGATGAAACAGTATCTGGACACGGCCCCGTGTTCATTGAGCACGGCCCCGTGTTCATCTTTCTGCAGAATTTTGAAGCAAGGAATCTTGAAGTTTTAAGTTATTTTCTGAATTTATGTAGGCTTTTTGGATATTAATAACTTTAAACAATGTTACACAACATGTTTTTACCAAGATTCCATGAACAAAACTCATTGCTTCCTACCACAAAGGTTGAAGAATTCAAACTTTTGATGGTAGTTCTTGGAGAAAGATGAAAAAGAAGGAAATGGCTAGAAGAGGAAAGGACAAGATGGGTTGTTGGAACCTTCTTTTAGACTAACCTAGGATTGTTTGAGAGAAGATTCCTTCAAATCTCTGTCCCAAGTTGGTCCAAATGTGCAGAATTCTTGGCTGCATTTATAGAAAACGACAGCCTCCTGGACACGGCCCCGTGTTCGCTGGACACGGCCCCCGTGTGCAGGTGAAATTCTGACACAGTTTGTCCGTATTCTGATGTTCTGATCAGAAGGGAATCTTTTGGTGAACACGGGGGCGTGTTGGCTGGACACGGCCCCGTGTCGAGGGGTCTCTATTTTTTTTATGAAGTTGTCTAGTTTTTTAGGGAGCTTATCTGTTATCGGGTGGCTCTTGATTGGTTGGGACAACCCCAAAGTGCCTAAGATACCTTAATTGTCCTATACTAAGGCGAGAACGCAAGAGGTTATCGGTGAGGGTAATTCCTATTTTCATTCTAGGTGGACAAGTCCAACCCTTTCCCGGGCTCTCGTTAAAGAAGGTGTATGCCGAATCGCTCAGGTCTATGTATGCACCGAACGAAGTCGATGGAGAGTCCTTCACGGCACAATCGACACAGGGACGACTATCGTCCAAGTCTTTTTTAGGTATGAAGGTATTTTCGGGAGCAACGAGGTTGTCGGAATGCGGTTCCAACATTTCCTCATGGTCATCGTCTCGGGGCGGATCAATAAAATCCTTCCTAAGTTCCTTTGACCAATTTAGAATTAGTTCTTCTAGTTGAAATAACTCGTCAAGGAGCATTTCCCCTAGAATATCTGGCTGGGCGCATTCGAGGGAGAGATAGTGCTTATTTTTACTTTCGCCCCTCTTAAGGTTATAAGGAATCGGTGGGTCTATATAGTGGGGCCTATAATTTAGAAAATAACATTTTAATTCTTCATGTTCGCCTCCATATAATTGACACCACATACCATAAGAGCGCCGAAAGTAAAAAGAATTACTATCACTCATGTTTGTGTCAGAAATTACCAACCGCCGGGATCTAACGGTTCTGTTTTCAGTAAGAGAATCTTGGGCACGGGGGCGTGTTGGGTGGACACGGCCCCGTGTTCAGCTTACTGTCTGACTTAAAACAGGATTGCCAGTTCCAATGATTGAGCACGGGGGCGTGTTCAGCGGGCACGACCCGTGCTGAGCCCTGCAGAAGCTGAAAAACTAAGAAAATCCTAAAAAATTAAAAAGAAAAAAAATATGATTAGGCCGTTGATTCCTAACTTTCTTAAAATCCTTGTGTCCCCGGCAACGGCGCCAAAAACTTGATGCGTGTGTAGTGTAATATATTTTTAATGTATAATTAAGCCCTTTTTACACCTTTAGCCAAGTTTTAAATTTATAAAACACGATATTCACTAACACTAAACACACATATGGGCAAGTGCACCCATCGTGGACGTAGTATAGTGTTGGTAAGATACCGAGGTCGTCCAAGGACACAAGAACTTTTAATACCGGTTTATCCTCAACGTCTAATCAAATCAAAAAGTGAGAAAAATGTTTTTAAACTAAGAAAATAAAAACTAACTAAATGCTGAAAAATAAAATAAAAATAAAAACAGATAGACAAGATGAATCACTTGGATCCGACTCGTGTATTAGTATAACCTTTGATTATTTTCGCACTTTTGCACTTGTTTAAGAGATTATCTTAGTTATTGTAGTAGGCCCCTCTTTTGAAGGCGACGTTACCCTCAACCCAGTAGTTTGAGTCAGCAAGGATACAATCCTAAAGGGTTGGATTATTGGAAGATAATGAATTAAGTTATTAATGCAAATTATGGTAGGCCCCGCTTTTGGCGGTGACGTTACCCTCGGCTAAGTAGTCTGAGTCAGCAGGGATACAGTCCTAAATAGCCGGGTTATAGTATTAATAGTAGTTAACTTATGAGGGGGTCAAAGAGTTTCGATCCCCGCCATCCAATACCTATGAGCATTGAAGGAGATCCTACTAAATTTGACCCAGGTCCCTTGCAGGACCTCTAAACGCTGAACAAGGGCAAGACCCTTACCAAACCGTTCCCTTAACCCCGACCAGGTAGCCAACATACCTCCATATAGACCGTGGAGATATGAGTGGTGAAAATCTTTTATTTTATATAGACAGTAAAATAATGCCAAGACACCACGGACAAACGATAAGGAAAGATCACCTTCAACATAAGTAACTAGTTATTATAGTCATTAATACAAAACCAAATAAAAAGTGCAAAAGATTAAAAATAAAAAGTATTATACTAAACACTTGTCTTCACCAAGTGATGTAAGAGACTTAGGCAAACATGTCCTTGATTGTCAAGAACTCTTACTATCAATCTTGGATCCCGAGACGACTCACACACTCTACGATGGACAATGGATGATGGTGTTATGGTGGTGGTGGGTGGTGGATTGTAACACCCCGAAAATATAAATTTTTATATTAAATATTTAAACGAATAAATAAACAAGAATCAACCAACTAGGAGTTTTAACCTAGTTAATTACAAGTCCTAAAATAAGTCATAATAGGGCTAAAACACTAAAACTTAAGGTTTTACCAAAATTGAGGGTTTAAACTTGTCAAAGACTCAAATTATGTTACTAATAGTAACAAAACAAACCAAACATCCCAAAATTGGGAGTCTGGTCGATCAAAGAACAAGCAGGGGGCGACATTCCCCATTCCCAAACCCTAACATCAAGCAAATCTCTAAATTGAAGCCTCAAATCAGCCCTAAATCAAGTCTTGAACACGAATTAGTGAATCCCTTGTAGTGAGGATCATAAAGGTATGTAAAATCTTGATATTTAGTTCCATCTTAAATTCTAGGTTAAGTGTGAAAAACAAGAAATTCAACTTGATTGTTGATGCATGGCTGAAATTAGAAGGGTTATGATGTCACACCCCCAAAATCCCACCTGCGGAGTACTACCGCTTGGAGGCGTGACTGACCAGGATCCAGCCACCAATCATACTGAACAAGCATATAAGTAATTATAAATGTTTAACCCATACGATTGGTGTTTCAAAACAAACAAGTTAAGTTGCAGGCGGAAGCATAAGTCTTAAAGTTAAAACATAAGTTCGAATGGTTTCAAGTTTAACATAGTACGCAGCAATCCGTGTCCCACAACGACCCTCCTCCATGCAAGCTCCAGCTGAGTACCTATGGTCCTGCAAAGCATGTAGTAACGAGTCAACAACTAGTTGAGTGAGTTCACGGTTGGGTGTTTGTTTTAGTTATTCCGAAAACAGTTTCCTTTACTGGCATCCTGCCGTGGGGGTTACCCCATAGTTTAAAAACGTGACATGTTCATTCCCAGTTACTCCGGCACTCCGGCCGTGGGGGCTACCCCATGTTAGTTATCAGGCATTTCGGCCGTGGGGGCTACCCCATGCGTACACTAGACTCGTTACCATATCGACTGCTGACTGTAGTCATGTTTATGTGCCCTGAAAACATCAATGTCTATCATCATTGACGTGCCCCAGATCCATTAGTTCACGCCCGTCCTCTGCGGCACGGTGTGAGGCTTGTCAGACCTAAATAGCGCTATCTAACTAATGACCCGCTCGCCATTGGCCCGGCGATTAGTCGATACAAAAAGGAGGGACTTCGTGATAGAGTTTTAGTCTAGTACGTTTATCCGTCCATCCGGACGAGGAATCACATTCCTGAACCACTGACGTCCCACCCAAGGAGGACGAGGAATCCACGTTCCTTAACCCCGTTCCCAACCCAGGGAATCCCATGCTTTGTAGAGGGTGTGAACTCACCTTGGTTTGCTCGGTAGTAACACAGAAAAGCTAATCAAATTGCAGGTAATCAATTAGGTCCTATCACAGATATTATTCGTATCAGATTCAAGCCAAGCAGTGCACGAATGTTCAACACGTATTGTACACAGGTATTGATCATGGCAAACGCGTTTAATCATCAACAGTTCACAGTTAACAGTCATATACAACCCAGAGTTTAAGTGTGAGGCCCTAACAGTTGGGCTCGTAGTAACCGGCCCAAACAACACATCAACAGTAGCACAGAAGTCCATAAATCTGGCCCACTAACTTAGGCCCATAAGTGTGGTCTCGAGTCGCAACCGGACTCGCAAGCATGGTCTCGAGTCATGCTGTTTGTGCTGATCATAAGTGGTTGCGAGTCGCAACCTATGTCGCAACCGTGGTCTCGGTTAATCATGCTAAGGTCTCGAGTCGCAACGGGACTCGTAACCTGTGGTCTCGGCTTGTCCTGTTATGGTTGCGAGTCGCAACCGCGTGGTCTCGAGTTGTCACGCTGTGGTTGCGAGTCGCAACCGTGTGATTGCGAGTCGGAATGCTGTCGTTTTCATGTTCAGTGTTGATTCAGATATGGTCAGCTTAATGGTACAATGTAATCAGGCCCAAATCAGGAAACAACCAATAGGATATCACTAACAAGTTTTCCTAATCAGGCTATTAGTAAAAATGGATCAAAATCACAAGGGTTTTCACATCTTCAACTATCATTCAAATTGTTCTTCATATATTCAAACACATATTCATCAAGTTCATAACATAATTAACCCTTATTCAATCAAGATTATGTACAACCATCAAGATACAATTTACTAGCATGCATCCTAACATTCGGTTTCCATTTAATACCCAACCCCACTTGTACAAACACCCCATTCTTCGGATTCTAACCCAAGTAAGCCGACAACATCATTCACCTTTTTAACATACAATGAACCGATTTTTCCACATCAATTTTTATGCATAGTTCAACACATAACAAGAAACATTCATGAACCAATTTCTTTTCAAAACATCATCTCATGCATTTTATCATTTAACATAACTAACATAAATCCATAAACACCATAAATACTAACCGGTTGGTGAGGTGCGTGTGTGAGTCGATCCAAAGTCCAAACCCGAGAGTTCTTGTGTCAACCGATTGGATCCGAAAGATGAGGAGTGTTTGTGTTCTAGAGTTTTAGTGAGAGAGGATAGGAGAGTGTGTGTGTTGTGATGTTCAACAAATGGTAAAATGACTAAGGGTAGTATATATATATGCTAGTTCCAAGTGGTGCACCCTTAATGGGTTTCAGGTGAGGGTTTACGGCCCAAATGGCCCAACCGGCCAAAGGCCCAAGCCGGCCTAATGGTTATTGTTCACTCGAGACCACATGGTCTCGAGTCGGGTCCTAGTCGTTTCGAGTTGGGTTCTCGGCTCGTATATAACACGTACATATATACATACAATGCACACATAACAAAGCACATATCACATAAAAGGTTCACGTTATCATTAAGTTTAGTCAGTCAACTAATCACATAACGTACAAGCAAGCTACATCAAGACACAACGAAAGGTTCTAGATTTCGAGTTGTCACATCATCCCCAAGTTGAAAGAAATTTCGTCCCGAAATTTGATGGCACTCACTGAGGAAGCTATTCAAGTTGCATGGTTTTCCTGGTTTTCCTGGGGTGTCACATCCACCCCCCGTTTTCCCGAAATTCCGTAGCTTCAGTCTCAGTAGCGGTTGTACTGTTCTCAAATAGTTGGGGATACTTTTGTTTCATCCGATCTTCGCGCTCCCAGGTAAACTCTGGGCCGCGACGTGAGTTCCAACGAACTCGAACGAGAGGTATTCTAGTGCTCTTGAGGACCTTAACATCCCGGTCCGTGATTTCGACTGGTTCTTCGACGAATTTCAACTGTTCGTCGATCGTGAGTTCCTTCAGAGGAACTACGTGCGTCTCATCTGACAGACACTTTTTCAGATTCGACACATGGAAAACGTTGTGAACTGCACCGAGTTCTGCTGGTAAGTTCAGTCTGTAGGCCACCTTGCCTATTTTCTCAAGGATTTCGAAAGGTCCAACGTATCGTGGGTTGAGTTTGCCTCGTTTACCAAAACGAACCACACCCTTCCAGGGTGAAACTTTGAGTAATACCCGCTCCCCAACCTGGAGCTCAAGTGGTTTCCTGCCCTTATCGGCGTAGGCCTTCTGACGGTCATGAGCGGCCGCCATGCGTTGTCGTATTTGAGCAATCCGCTCAGTAGTGTCTACCACATGTTCTGGACCAGTGATTTGACTATCCCCCACCTCTGCCCAACAGAGAGGTGACCGGCATTTACGTCCGTACAATGCCTCAAACGGAGCAGCTTTAATGCTGGTGTGGTAGCTGTTATTGTATGAAAATTCCACAAGTGGCAGATGCCTTTCCCAGCTGTTGCCAAAGTCGATTACACAAGCACGAAGCATGTCTTCTAATGTTTGAATAGTGCGTTCGGACTGCCCGTCCGTCTGTGGGTGATACGCTGTGCTCATATCAAGACGTGAGCCAAAAGACTTGTGCATTGCCTGCCACAGTTCCGAAGTAAAACGTGCATCTCGATCAGAGATAATAGAGGTGGGCACCCCGTGCCTCGAAACAACTTCCTTGAGGTATATTTCCGCTAAAGTGGAGAACTTATCCGTCTCCTTGATTGCCAAAAAGTGTGCGGATTTTGTGAGTCGATCCACGATCACCCAGATAGTATCGTTTCCGCGCTGTGATCTAGGTAGGCCAGTAACGAAATCCATGGAAATTTGCTCCCATTTCCATTGGGGTATCTCTGGTTGTTGGAGTAGGCCTGAAGGTTTCTGATATTCCGTCTTGACTCGCGCACAAGTCAAACACTTGCTGACGTAAGTTGCTATGTGGGCCTTCATGCTAGGCCACCAATACGTAGTTTTAATATCGTGGTACATCTTGTCCGAACCAGGGTGTACCGAGTAGCGAGATTTGTGCGCTTCATCCATCACAAGTTCTCGTAAGTTGCCATAGAGTGGGACCCAAATGCGTCCTGTTACGTAGTAAGCACCGTCTTCTTTCTGTTCTAAGCGTTGCCTTGACCCGCGTAGGGCTTCAGCTCTAACGTTTTCTGGTTTCAGTGCTTCTATCTGAGCAGCTCGTATTTGCGAAGGCAAACTAGAATGTATCGTGAGTTGTAAAGCTCTTACGCGCTTAGGTGCGGTGTCCTTTCGACTGAGGGCGTCAGCCACAACATTGGCCTTGCCCGGGTGATACCTGATAGAGCACTCGTAGTCATTCAGCAGTTCGACCCATCGTCGCTGCCGCATATTCAGTTCCTTCTGCTTGAATATGTGCTCTAGACTCCTGTGGTCGGTGTAGATGGCGCACTTGGTTCCGTATAGGTAATGCCGCCATAACTTAAGTGCGAAAACAACAGCTCCCAGCTCTAAATCATGCGTAGTGTAGTTCTTCTCGTGAACTTTGAGTTGTCGTGAGGCGTAGGCTATGACTTTATCTCGTTGCATCAATACACAACCAAGACCTTGAATTGATGCATCACAGTAAACCACAAAATCGTCTGTGCCCTCTGGCAATGAAAGGATAGGTGCACTACAAAGTCTATCCTTTAGATGCTGAAAAGCTAACTCTTGTGCATTTCCCCAATGATAAACAACGCCTTTCTGCGTTAGTAGGGTGAGAGGCTGCGCGATCTTAGAAAAATCCTTAATGAACCTCCTGTAGTAACCTGCCAATCCCAAGAATTGGCGAATCTCCTTTGGTGTGCGAGGCGCAGGCCAGTTCTTAATAGAGTCCACTTTGGATGGATCAACGTGAATCCCATCCTTGTTCACCACATGCCCTAGGAAATGGACCTCTCGAAGCCAGAAGTCACATTTCGAGAATTTCGCGTAAAGCTGTTCTGTTCGAAGGAGTTCCAAAATAAGTCGTAGATGTTGTTCGTGCTCCTCTTTACTCTTAGAATAGATCAGGATGTCGTCGATAAAGACTATAACAAACTTGTCCAGGTACGGCTTGCACACTCGATTCATCAAATCCATAAAAACTGCCGGTGCGTTTGTCAGCCCAAACGGCATGACCAAAAACTCATAGTGCCCATAACGAGTTCTAAAGGCTGTCTTAGAGACATCCCCTTCTCGAACTCTCAACTGGTGATATCCCGATCTCAGATCGATCTTTGAGTAGTAGCTCGACCCCTGCAACTGGTCGAACAAGTCGTCAATGCGCGGTAGAGGATAACGATTCTTCACAGTCACCTTGTTAAGTTCGCGATAGTCGATACACATCCTGAAGGTACCATCCTTCTTCTTCACAAAAAGTACTGGGGCTCCCCAAGGCGATGAGCTAGGACGAATAAAACCCTTATCCAGGAGTTCTTGTAGTTGCGTGGAGAGTTCTTCCAACTCTGATGGAGCTAAACGATAAGGTGCACGGGCTACAGGCGCAGCTCCAGGAGCTAGTTCAATCTGAAACTCGACTTGGCGATGGGGCGGAAGACCAGGTAATTCCTCAGGGAATACCTCAGGATAGTCACGTACAACTGGAAAATCTTCTAGCTTCTTCTCTTTTTCTGTGGTATCAGTAACTAGAGCCAAAATCGCAGTGTGGCCCTTTCGTAAGCACTTCTGTGCCTTAAGAAGAGAGATGATGTTCTCAACAGCACTTCTCTTGTCGCCACGAATCATGAGAGGTTCACTACCTAAACCAGGAATACGAACGATCTTCTCGTTGCAAAGAATCTCTGCTCGGTGTTGGGATAACCAATCCATCCCAATGACAACGTCGAAACTACCCAAGACAATAGGAATAAGGTCAATAGAGAAGGTCTGATTAGCGAGGATAAGCTGGCAACCCTTGACTACGTGTGAGGCCTCCAAACTCTTACCATTAGCTAGCTCTACAGTGTGCTTGTCGCTTAGGGGTGTTGGAATACGCTTAAGCATCTTACTAACTTCTAGTGACACATAGCTAGTATCCGCACCCGAATCAAATAAGACTGTAACATAAAAGTCGTCGAGAAGGAACTTACCCGTCACCACGTTGGGATCATTCCTTGCTTCACCTTGACCAATCACGAACACTCGTCCCCTAGCACCATTGTTGTTGTTGTTCCCATTGTTACCATTCCCCTGATTGTTGTTGTTGTTCTGGTTCAGTTGGGGACAATCTTTCTTGAAATGACCTTCAGCTCCACACTGAAAGCACCCTTTGTTGTTACCCTGCTGCTGTCGCTGGTTCTGCTGAGGTTGCTGACGATTCTGATTGGCGGGGTATGCGCTCCTGCAATCCTTTGCAACATGACCAGGCTTGTTGCACCGATGACAGTTGCCCCTGGTGCATGGCCCACTGTGGTGTAGGTTGCAACGATTGCATTTGGGGTGATTCCCCTTGTACCCACCATGACTTTGACCACCAGACGATTGCTGACTGGGGCTCTTGTGATCGTCCGTCTTTCTCTGCTGAGACTGAGATTGCACAGAAGTTGAACCCCTGCTTGAAGTTCCATCCCATTTCCGTTTGTCCCCACTAGAAGTACCAGAAGTAGTTGCAGCACCTATACGCTTCGGTAACTTGTTCTGCTCCACTGCCTGATCAGTAAGACGGTGAGCCAACTGTACAACCTGCTGGATAGTAGTCAAGTTTGCTGAAGTCACATGGCTTTGGATCTCTGGCACCAAGCCCTTGAGATAGAGTTCAATTCGCTTATACGGAGGATCCACCATAGTAGGACACAACAAGGCTAGCTCATGCGATCTCTTAGTGTATGCCTCAATCTCTGACCCCGACATCTTGAGATTGTAGAACTCATCTTCCAGCTTGTGAATGTCGTCACGACTGCAGTATTCCTCCCTGATCATTTCTTTGAAAGTTTCCCATGGGGTGGCGTTGGCAGCAACCAACCCTAACATCTGCACTTGAGCATTCCACCACGTGAGGGCCAAACCCTCGAGAGTACCAGTAGCATACTTCACCCTGCGCGCTTCAGGGCATTCGCACATTTCGAACACAGACTCCAGTTTCTCAAACCAGTGTAGGAGACCTACTGCTCCTTCAGTTCCGCTAAAAGTAGTGGGTCGACAGTCCATAAAGGTCTTAAAAGTGCACACCGGTGCCTGAGCATATTGACCTAAGGTAGGTGAAAGAAAGACAGAGTTTAACACAAAGGTTGGTTCACGAGAGTAGGATCCAAATGATCCTAGAACAATTTCGGACTGCAGGATATACCTCCTGCGTTTGCAGCTGCAAGCGCTGCGGCAACTCGTTCGTTGATCAAAGCCGTCAACTGGGCTTGTGTCATGTTAACGCGTCCAGACATGATTCTTCATAATAAGAGTAATACGTGTGAGAGAGGTTCGCGAAAGTACGATAGTAGGACAGAGTAAGCACGCACGTGTTCAAACAACAGTAGTTATACTAATCAAGCATACCATGAGCAATGTACTACGTAACTAACGAGTAGGCAATATACGCACATCATATTACCTAGAATGTCGAGCCTTGCATGCGGAGCGAAGTGTCGTTGTGGACCGTTGAGCACTAAACCGGTTATAGTCTGGTTTTAACAAAAACGTTTCTCCTTTATTAAAACCAAGTTCACTATAACCAATGGCTCTGATACCAATCTGTCACACCCCCAAAATCCCACCTGCGGAGTACTACCGCTTGGAGGCGTGACTGACCAGGATCCAGCCACCAATCATACTGAACAAGCATATAAGTAATTATAAATGTTTAACCCATACGATTGGTGTTTCAAAACAAACAAGTTAAGTTGCAGGCGGAAGCATAAGTCTTAAAGTTAAAACATAAGTTCGAATGGTTTCAAGTTTAACATAGTACGCAGCAATCCGTGTCCCACAACGACCCTCCTCCATGCAAGCTCCAGCTGAGTACCTATGGTCCTGCAAAGCATGTAGTAACGAGTCAACAACTAGTTGAGTGAGTTCACGGTTGGGTGTTTGTTTTAGTTATTCCGAAAACAGTTTCCTTTACTGGCATCCTGCCATGGGGGTTACCCCATAGTTTAAAAACGTGACATGTTCATTCCCAGTTACTCCGGCACTCCGGCCGTGGGGGCTACCCCATGTTAGTTATCAGGCATTTCGGCCGTGGGGGCTACCCCATGCGTACACTAGACTCGTTACCATATCAACTGCTGACTGTAGTCATGTTTATGTGCCCTGAAAACATCAATGTCTATCATCATTGACGTGCCCCAGATCCATTAGTTCACGCCCGTCCTCTGCGGCACGGTGTGAGGCTTGTCAGACCTAAATAGCGCTATCTAACTAATGACCCGCTCGCCATTGGCCCGACGATTAGTCGATACAAAAAGGAGGGACTTCGTGATAGAGTTTTAGTCTAGTACGTTTATCCGTCCATCCGGACGAGGAATCACATTCCTGAACCACTGACGTCCCACCCAAGGAGGACGAGGAATCCACGTTCCTTAACCCCGTTCCCAACCCAGGGAATCCCATGCTTTGTAGAGGGTGTGAACTCACCTTGGTTTGCTCGGTAGTAACACAGAAAAGCTAATCAAATTGCAGGTAATCAATTAGGTCCTATCACAGATATTATTCGTATCAGATTCAAGCCAAGCAGTGCACGAATGTTCAACACGTATTGTACACAGGTATTGATCATGGCAAACGCGTTTAATCATCAACAGTTCACAGTTAACAGTCATATACAACCCAGAGTTTAAGTGTGAGGCCCTAACAGTTGGGCTTGTAGTAACCGGCCCAAACAACACATCAACAGTAGCACAGAAGTCCATAAATCTGGCCCACTAACTTAGGCCCATAAGTGTGGTCTCGAGTCGCAACCGGACTCGCAAGCATGGTCTCGAGTCATGCTGTTTGTGCTGATCATAAGTGGTTGCGAGTCGCAACCTATGTCGCAACCGTGGTCTCGGTTAATCATGCTAAGGTCTCGAGTCGCAACGGGACTCGTAACCTGTGGTCTCGGCTTGTCCTGTTATGGTTGCGAGTCGCAACCGCGTGGTCTCGAGTTGTCACGCTGTGGTTGCGAGTCGCAACCGTGTGATTGCGAGTCAGAATGCTGTCGTTTTCATGTTCAGTGTTGATTCAGATATGGTCAGCTTAATGGTACAATGTAATCAGGCCCAAATCAGGAAACAACCAATAGGATATCACTAACAAGTTTTCCTAATCAGGCTATTAGTAAAAATGGATCAAAATCACAAGGGTTTTCACATCTTCAACTATCATTCAAATTGTTCTTCATATATTCAAACACATATTCATCAAGTTCATAACATAATTAACCCTTATTCAATCAAGATTATGTACAACCATCAAGATACAATTTACTAGCATGCATCCTAACATTCGGTTTCCATTTAATACCCAACCCCACTTGTACAAACACCCCATTCTTCGGATTCTAACCCAAGTAAGCCGACAACATCATTCACCTTTTTAACATACAATGAACCGATTTTTCCACATCAATTTTTATGCATAGTTCAACACATAACAAGAAACATTCATGAACCAATTTCTTTTCAAAACATCATCTCATGCATTTTATCATTTAACATAACTAACATAAATCCATAAACACCATAAATACTAACCGGTTGGTGAGGTGCGTGTGTGAGTCGATCCAAAGTCCAAACCCGAGAGTTCTTGTGTCAACCGATTGGATCCGAAAGATGAGGAGTGTTTGTGTTCTAGAGTTTTAGTGAGAGAGGATAGGAGAGTGTGTGTGTTGTGATGTTCAACAAATGGTAAAAATGACTAAGGGTGGTATATATATATGCTAGTTCCAAGTGGTGCACCCTTAATGGGTTTCGGGTGAGGGTTTACGGCCCAAATGGCCCAACCGGCCAAAGGCCCAAGCCGGCCTAATGGTTATTGTTCACTCGAGACCACATGGTCTCGAGTCGGGTCCTAGTCGTTTCGAGTTGGGTTCTCGGCTCGTATATAACACGTACATATATACATACAATGCACACATAACAAAGCACATATCACATAAAAGGTTCACGTTATCATTAAGTTTAGTCAGTCAACTAATCACATAACGTACAAGCAAGCTACATCAAGACACAACGAAAGGTTCTAGATTTCGAGTTGTCACATCATCCCCAAGTTGAAAGAAATTTCGTCCCGATCTTTGATGGCACTCACTGAGGAAGCTAGTCAAGTTGCATGGTTTTCCTGGTTTTCCTGGGGTGTCACATATGAGGTTTAGGATCAAACCCTAGATGATTTCTTGACATAACCTTGTACGATACTTGTAGGGTTACATAATCACCATTGTAGGAGAGTAGTGAACTCCAAGAAACTTGATAAATGCAGAATTTAAAACTCTTGTTCTAGCACAATCTGAAATTTGGAAGTGATTTCTGAAATGTTAATGATAAGATATGTGCAAAGTTGTTTAATTAAAGTGAAATTCGATGAAAATTACAAGATATGAACTTGGTAATGATTGTAGGAAAATCTGACCCGTTAGGTGTTTGTTGAAATGCCTAAGTGAGGATTTAGATGTAAAATTTTGATAAAAACGCAGATTTGATAATGGTCCAAAATGATGTGATTGTGGTCATAAAAAGAGTTCTAAACATGTTGTAAACTGAAATTTCTAGGCAAAGAGTCCGGATCGTCAAGCGGACAAGTCGAAGGGAATCCACGGGGAAAGGGCGTGCTCTAAAGGTACGAAAATACCGTTTCGTTACGTAAAGGTTAATTATTGTTTTTCTTTATGTCATAGTATAAAGCATGGTAAACAGGATAGACCCTTGTGTCACGAAAGAGACTTTGCGTCTTAAACAAGTGAACGGGTCAAAACAAGTGATAAGCATGAAATCTTGCATGTCCTGAATGGTGTGTAAATTCAGCACCCAAACGGGTCAAACAAGTTTTGGTGATAAGCACGAAGCAAGACACTATTATATAATGCATGATTTTACATGACGTGTAAGTCGTGTAGCGAATACAATAAGCAAATTGAGTAACTTTGCTCTTAATATAGGAGTTAAAGTTTAGAAATTTGACGCATGACAATAGCACAAACGACTAAACTAGAAGCCTTGGAATTTAGTTTGTAAGCTAATCCGTAGGCATACTCTTATGAGAATAGTGGAGTATTATCATAAATAAATTACGAGTATGGAAAGAAATTAGCTCGGTAGTTTAACAATTTAGGTGAAATTTAGCTGTTTTGACGCACGAAAAGAATCAGCAAAACTGCATTTGAAACAAAGGAGTTTTGTACAGGGCACACCGTAAATTACGGTGGTACCGTAATTTACGGTGTCCAGTATTTTGCTACGGTGGGATCCTACTGGTTTACGGTAGGTTCCAAATTGTCCAGAAGCCACCGTAACTTACGGTGACACCGTAAGTTACGGTGGAGCCCAATTTGATGTGATTCCTATTTTAATTTCTTGAACACGCGTTCAAAGCTGATTAAATACGTGAAATTTTAGAATCATAATGCTAATGCTTGTTTTAAAATATCTAGCTTTCAGGTACCCAAGAAAAAGGATGATGATCAAGCAATCGAATCGAACCGAACACACAATACAACGCTTCCGCGCTCGATCTTTTGTTTTGTTACTATGTAAACACTTGTAGCTTTTACCTTGAACATCGTTTGGTAGGTTAAACATGTGAATGTTGTAACTAGTTGGTTTTTAAATCTTGAAAAAAAAAAATTTGTAAACTCTGAAGTTTTGGCACGAAATGTAAGGTTCTAACTTATAAATTTTAGTATTATACATGGGGTCTTACAAGTTGGTAATCAGAGCCCAAGGTTGCCAATAAGTGTTCGGTTCAAGCTTGATCAAGCATCCGGTAAGAGTTAATCGTTTAAGTAGAAATTAGAGAATATAGAAATAAATCATGAACAAATATGCATGAAAAGGGTGTGTAAGCTCACTCAAATACAAGAAATGCATGAAACAAGAATGATTAAATCAAGTTATGAACTTGATGAAATCAAAACAAGTAAAGCATGTGTTACAAATGGAATGTTTAACAATATATGTAAACATTTCAGTACTAAAGATGGCGGGCGGAGGTGATGGTGATGCGGTGCCAAGAGTCACCGAACAAATGAGAATAGTGATTGCCGAGGAGGTTGGAAAGGCGATCGAAAACAGTTTATCGAACTTCATTGATAAAATCCAAAACACGGTTTTATCAGTAGTAGAAGAGAGAATCAAGAAGCTAGAGGATAATTCGAATCTAGCAAAGGAAAAATCTGGAGGATGAAAGCCTTGTTCGTACAAGGAATTCATGGCTTGTAAACCACCCATATATAATGGGGAGGTCGATCCAATTGTGTGTCAACGATGGATAGGCGATATCGAGGGAGTATTCGAGAGAACTCATTGCGATGAGAATGACTACGTAGCTTATGGTACGGGTCAATTAAGAGGTCAAGCAAAAGACTGGTGGGATAATAAAAAGAAGGAGATTGGAAGTGAAGCGGCTAAGACCATGACATGGGAGGAGTGTAAGACGCCGTTTCTTAAACACCATAGTCCCAAAGCGGTCATAAACAAGATCAAGGAAGAGTTCATGCAACTCAGACACAAAGGTGAATCCATAGACAAGATCACGGGGATGTTTATGGACAAGATGAAGTTCTGCGATGATCTGAAAACGAATGAAGAGCAAAAGGTTTATTACTACCATAACATGCTAAGTACAGAGTATAGGGAGTTCATCACCCCTTCAAAATACGAGACCCTTACCGAGATTGTCAATGCCGCTCGGGAAAGGGAAATCAAACTGAAAAAGAGTATAGAACGAGGTGAACGAAGGGCACAAGACGTAAATCCAAGCCCTACCAAGAAAGCAAGAACGAATGAAACAACAAAGAAATCAGATACAAAGGGTGGTACACCAAGTTGCAAGATTTGTGGCAAGAATCATAAGGGTGAATGTCGCTTCAAAGATAAGCCTTGTCCCATATGTCGAAAAACGGGACATATGGCTATATCATGCCCGGAGAAAGTGACTGTTTGTTACAACTGTTACCGAACGGGTCACAAGAGATCGGAATGCCCGGAACTGGTTGGAAAGAAAGAAGGGCAAGACTCGAAAGGTGAAGCCTCGAAAGCAAAAGCAAGATCTTTCCAATTGACCGCTGCTGAAGCAAAGGTCGAACCTGACGTGGTCTCAGGTATATTCACTGTAAAGTCAATTCCCGCACGTGTGTTATTTGATACTGGTGCGAATAAATCCTTTGTTTCATATGGGTTTATTCGGCACCCTTCATTTGTTCTAACAAAATTACCTATGCCTTTAGAAGTAGAAATAGGTAATAACAAAAGCTTTATTGTTTGCGATGTATGCGAAAACTGTACAATGAACATTGATGACGAGGAATACGCAATAGACTTGATTCCGATGTCGATGGGAGAATTCCAAGTGATAGTGGGAATGGATTGGCTATCCCGTTACCACGCGAAAGTGGTTTGTTTCCGGAAGGAAATAAAACTAACGTCTCCTAGTGGAAAACAAGTTACGATATATGGTGAAAAAGGAGGTAACCCGGTGATATGCACAATGCTAGAAGCCTATAAACTCATGAAACATGGATGCAAGGCCTATATGGTATATGCAAGCGAAACGGAAAAAGAACCCCTCAAAATTGAGAATGTACCAGTGGTGCGAGATTATAAAGATGTGTTTGCGGAAGAACTACCGGGGATACCACCAGAACGGGAGGTAGAGTTCGGAATCGAGTTGATTCCGGGCGCGAAACCCGTGGCCAAGGCACCATACCGACTTGCACCGTCGGAGTTACAAGAATTGATGTCTCAAATTCAGGAATTTCTTGACAAGGGGTTTATCCGACCGAGTGTGTCTCCGAGGGGCGCACCAGTCTTATTCGTGAAAAAGAAGGATGGCAGTATGCGCATGTGTATCGATTACCGAGAGTTAAACAAACTCACGGTGAAGAATCGATACCCACTCCCAAGAATTGATGATTTATTTGACCAATTACAAGGAGCAAGTTGGTTCTCCAAAATTGATCTCCGATCTGGTTATCACCAATTGAAAGTCAAGGAGGAAGACGTACCGAAGACGGCCTTTCGTACACGGTACGGGCATTATGAGTTCCTTGTAACGCCCTTTGGATTGACAAATGCACCCGCGGCTTTCATGGACCTCATGAACCGGGTTTGCAAACCCATGCTAGATAAGTCGGTAATCGTATTTATCGATGACATTTTGGTATATTCGAAGAATGAAGCTGAGCATGTGTGTCATTTGCGGGAAGTATTAGACACCCTCAGACGAGAAAAGCTATATGCAAAATTTTCTAAGTGCGCTTTCTGGCTAAGAGAGGTGCAATTTCTTGGACATATCATTAGTACCGATGGAGTACTAGTGGATCCGTCCAAGGTGGAAGCGGTGTCAAAATGGAACCCTCCAAGAAACCCCTTAGAAATCCGAAGCTTTTTAGGGCTTGCGGGATATTATCGGAAATTCATACAGGATTTCTCCAAAATTGCCTTGCCATTGACCAAATTGACTCGCAAGGAGGAAAAGTTTGTATGGGGCGTTAAGCAAGAGGAAGCTTTCCAAACGCTCAAAGAAAGGTTGACCCACGCTCCGGTGTTGACATTAACGGAAGGGACTGACGACATGGAAGTTTACTCGGATGCTTCCCAATTAGGGCTCGGGTGTGTTTTGATGCAACGAGGTAAGGTCATCGCCTACGCCTCGAGGCAATTGAAGGTTCATGAAAAGAAATACCCGGTTCACGACTTGGAATTGGCGGCAGTGGTGTTTGCTTTAAAGATATGGAGGCATTATTTGTACGGGGTAAGATTTACAATTTTTACCGACCATAAAAGCTTGAAATATTTCTTCGATCAGAAGGAATTAAACATGAGACAAAGGCGGTGGTTGGAAATAGTCAAAGATTTCGATTGTGAAATACATTACCACCCTGGGAAGGCCAATGTAGTGGCCGATGCGCTGAGTCGCAAAGCAGATTATACCCCGATACGGGTACGATCAATGCAACTTGTTGTGACTTCAAACTTACTAGAACGAATTCGAGAAGCACAGAATGAAGCTGTAAAGGTGGAAAACTGGAAAAAGGAAAGAACTATCGGCCAAGTTAAAGACCTTGAGATAGGCAGTCACGGCCTAAAGACTCGTTTTAATAGAATCTGGGTCCCTAACACATGTGAGGTTAAGAAGCTTCTACTTGATGAAGCTCATAAATCCCGTTATTCCATTCATCCGGGAGCGACCATGTCACACCCCGATTTCCACGTGTCTCACCGGTGGGCCCGGTGGGGGATTACCGTGACGATGTTGGCAACAATATAGTCAAACCACACAATTATTTAATGCACAGCGGAAGCATAAGATAAATATATAAATTTCAACCTCTGATCATAATATCAATGTATTACAGAAGTTGAATATCCACAGTGGATCGTAAATAAACATAAAGTATTGTTCCATCAGATACTGCAATCAAGCTTGCGAGGCTTATCCCGACGCTAGGGAGCTAATACCAGCCAATTTACGTTTAGGTACCTGCACTTAATCTTTTTGGGGAAAATACGTCAGTTTACACTGGTAAATACATTCAACTGACACATTTGAAAATGTTTATTAAAATTGATTTGAATGCACAAGGCACAAACTCTTTTTAACTTGGGAAAATTCGTAATGATCTTGTGAACGTTTTACATGTTCTTTTATGCGTTCAGTAGCCCGGGTCGTGCCGGGTTAAAGATTTATAGACACACCACGTTTGCGTAAAACCGTAGTATGAAAACCAACGGCTACGTCTTTTAATTTTAATGTCGACACTTTATACCGGGTGTACGCCTACACCGGGATGTCGATGGTCGTGGCCATTTCGTAAAATGATGCCAAGGATATCCGGGACAACGGTCATTAAACCCCCCAAAGGCTTATAAGCAACAAAACTGTTTAAATGAGCCGATCATACTAAATCAATTAACCACCTAAGCGATGGAATCATATAATGCTCAATCAAGCGGTATTAATATACCGTAACCCAAGCCCATATAGGGGAAATAAGTCAAAAGTATTTACCTTTGCAAGTATAAATACTTAATTTAGATCAAGTCACCGATAGCTTTTACTGGGGCTCCTAATCTGGAACGAAGGTTTTAATTAACCTCTTAGAATCCTAACGGTCCTTGTATTAGCCGTAGCTTAAACCGGTTGATTCCGATATATATAGATATGGTTAATTCACACGAAAAGGCGAAAACCGAGAATGGAGTATGATTTGGACCCAACAAGTTCAGTGACTTGTTTTATATGGGTTTATAGTTCATACTCTGGATTTTGGGGTTCAAATAATATAATTTGACCCATATCGGCTATTGCACGAAAACTAGTTCCATGAGCCGTACCGTGTGCGCAAATAGGCGAAACGGTTAACCATGGGAGTCGTACGCTTATTCCCTAAGTCAATATGCCTTAAAAGTATTTTGGTATCAGTAGGATACCTTCCGTGACGCCCGTAACGAGTTTAAGTTTATATTATGCCCCGTAGGGGCTTTTCGGTCATTTTAAAGACTTTAAAAGGGCTTTTCGAGTTCTACAGGAAATCTGAGTTTCCCGAACAGCTTATAAAGCTTAAAATACTTTATTTATTATTTAAAACCAGTAGCAACTGGAATCGGGTCAAAAGACCTTGTAGAACTCCCGTTTTGGCCAAAAAGGGCATATTCGGTATTTACCGAACCGTAGCCATAACCGCAGGTTATGAGCAAGGTAAAAATTATTAAAAATCTTTAAAATTCCCAAAATATTATTTTACCAGAGTGGGTAAAAGTTTTGGTGACGAAAACTTGGGTTAGATGGGCGTTATGCTAATTGCGCCGTTAATTACAAAACTTTCTTAAAAGTGCGCCTTTTAGCATAACTCTCATTCTAGACCTCGGATTGACGTGAAACTTTAAGGACATGCTTATAATTTAATAAGCAAGGTTTTGGTCCGTTCACATGTCCGAAATACTCGTTTTAATTTTAAAAGGCCGTTACGGTCAACTTTTAGGCGAATGACGGAAATACGTAAAAGACTCGGATAACTCATGAACCGACCACAGAGGCTTATACCAACATGTGACCTGGTCCTAATAGAGTCCTAAGGTATATTTATACCTCACAAAAACGGGTCAGAACTGAAGTCAAAGCAAAAGTCAAACTTATGCGACTTTCGGCTCCGAACCGGTTCAATATAGTAAATGATCGATTCAAACGAGCGCAAACAGGTTTATATACTTATTATCATATTTTATGATTGTCAAAACAGGTTCCATAACATATACATTACAGATTATGCATAAATCGCTAAAATAGCTTTCTGTTGACTTTTTAAGTGCGCGTTTGACTCGACATTTGACATAGTTAGAGTGGTGATCAGAGGGAACCCTTTTAGGGGTTTATTACCTCCATTGATACCAACTTATAACTACTTTTGATTCGTCATAAGGCTGAACCATCACTGAGTTATTGTAAAGTCAAACCGTAGTTACGACGGTTTGGTTCTTAGCCATTTACTAAGGAAATGTGAAACCACAAAGGGTTAGATCACTTACAGAAGTTGTGTTCTTGCTTATAGAGCAGAGAAAGATGCTTGGAGCTTCTTAGAATGATCAGTAGTTGTGTTTTGAGTTGTGTGAGTGTTGTAACTACAACATTGCTATTTATAGTGCAAAATGAACCTCAAGATCATTCCACATTGGCCTATACTGATCATGGATCATGGGCAGGTGTCCCTAAGGTGTATGGGTCGAGTAGGGGGCGCCCATGCTTCATTAATTGAAGATTTGATCGTTCAAAAGCTCCAAAAGGCAAGAAACTACAACTTTCTGCATCTGGGCACTTCACGCGGCCCGCATGGGAGTTCCCATGCACTTTAACGCGGGTCGCTTGAGTTTAAGAAATCAGGCGCGTATTTGAGGTGGCTCGCGGCCCGCCTCAACTTACCCATAACCTTCACGCGGGTCGCGAGAGGTTAAGATTTCAGAATTTTAAAATCTTTTGTTATGATTACAGAATCTGGCCATTAATAACGAAATCTTTCGTAATGATTTACCTGACCTTTCGGTTTTGAAGGGGTAACTTTGCGGTTTGGCCCTTGGTTATTTACCGATAGGGGCCTCGTGTTATTTACCCGCATTATTAATTCCCCGGTTTATTTATTAATTATATTGGAAAGCCTTAACTTTCACTGTTGACGCTTTTAACCCTTCTTCTACGAATTCGATCGTAACTTTCTCGTTTCATATCGAAACTTCGCGAAATTCATATATATTATTTTAGTGAGGGTATAATACCGTTACAAAGTCTTTGGAACGTTAAAGGGTCACTCAGAGGTATTATTAAACATGTTGACACAGTTAACCCCTGTAGTTTGTAATCTCTCACTTTCTTCCGCGTTTTGTTTTTGTACGATCTATAATTTATTCGTTTGAAGGTTTAAGCATTATTTAGGGATACTATACAGTATATTTACCCTTGTTGACATTTATAACCCTCGAATTTATATACTTTCAAGGTTTGTCAAAATTAGTCCTTTATTTATTATAGATGCCACGTGTAAACAAATGACACGTGTTAACACATCATTGGACACAAAAATTCGAGGTGTTACATCCTCACCCCCTTAAAATAAATCTCGACCCGAGATTTACTCAAATAAATAGGGGTATTTTTCTTTCATTGTAGCTTCGACTTCCCACGTATATTCAGGACCTCTACGAGCATCCCATTTGACTTTTACAATCGGTACGTGCTTTCTGCGAAGCTTCTTCACCTGTCGATCTTCAATCGACAAGGGTTTTTCTATGAACTTTAAGCTCTCATCTATATGCACATCTGTGTGTGGAATCACCAACGACTCGTCGGCGAAGCACTTTTTGAGATTGCAGATGTGGAACACATTGTGAATTCCATTGAGCTCTTCAGGCAAGTTCAGTTTATAGGCAACTGATCCGACTCGTTCAATGACCTCAAAAGGCCCTATGTATCTCGGACTCAGCTTGCCCTTCTTGCCGAAACGCATCACCCCCTTCCAGGGTGACACTTTAAGTAATACCTTTTCACCCACTTCGAAGTGAAAATCCTTACGCTTTGGATCAGCGTAGCTCTTCTGCCTATCGCGGGCAGCCTTGAGACGTTCCCGGATCTGGACAATCTTGTCCGTCGTCTGGAAAACAATCTCTGGTCCCGATAATTGGACCTCTCCTACTTCCGCCCAACAAACAGGCGATCTGCATTTCCTACCATATAATGCCTCAAAAGGCGCAGCCTTTATGCTGGTGTGGTAGCTATTATTGTAGGAGAATTCGATCAGGGGTAGGTTTTTATCCCAGTTACCACCTAAATCGATCGCACATGCACGAAGCATGTCTTCTAACGTTTGGATAGTACGCTCACTTTGACCGTCCGTCTGTGGATGGTAAGCCGTACTAAAGTTCAAACGCGTGCCCAAAGATTGCTGGAAACTCTTCCAGAAGTGAGATGTGTATCTAGTATCCCTGTCGGAGATAATAGACACAGGTATGCCGTGTAAGGCTACAATCTTATCAACATAAAGTTGGGCTAACATATCGGAGCTATACGTCTCCTTGATGGGTAGAAAATGAGCTGATTTAGTCAGCCTATCGACTATGACCCATATTGTATCATTTCCTTTCCTGGTTTTGGGTAACTTGGTTATGAAGTCCATAGTTACGCATTCCCACTTCCACTCGGGAAGTTCAGGCTGTTGTAGCAAGCCAGACGGCTTTTGGTGCTCGGCCTTGACCTGAGCACAAGTCAAGCACTTTGCTACATGGGCGGCTACAGACTTTTTCAAGCCTATCCACCAATAATTTGCCTTTAAGTCTTGGTACATTTTATCAGCACCAGGATGGACTGAGTATTTGGAACTATGGGCTTCCTGGAGAACAACATCTCGTAGTCCTCCATAAATCGGAACCCATATACGTCCGTTCAGTCTAAGAATTCCATCCTTGCTAAGAGTCAACTGCTCCTCAGTTACTCCCAGCTTTTCATTAGGATAATTAGCTTCCAACACAGCCTCACGCTGCGCAGCTAATATCCTTTCTATCAAATTATTCTTAACCTCAATGCTCTTGGCATTGATTCGAATGGGTTTTACCCTTTCCTTCCTACTCAAGGCATCGGCGACTACATTCGCCTTGCCGGGATGGTACCTGATTTCGCAGTCATAATCATTCAGGGTTTCCATCCAACGGCGTTGCCTCATGTTTAACTCTTTCTGGTTGAACAGGTGCTGGAGGCTTTTGTGATCAGAATAAATCACAAATTTAATGCCATAAAGGTAGTGCCTCCACATCTTCAGTGCAAATACAACGGCACCCAACTCCAAGTCGTGGGTGGTGTAATTCTTTTCATGCACCTTTAATTGTCTTGAAGCATAGGCAATCACCTTGCCCTTCTGCATAAGCACACACCCCATGCCTGTGTGTGATGCATCGCAGTAAACTACGAATTCATTTGTACCCTCAGGTAAGGTCAACACAGGTGCGTTGCTTAGCTTTTGCTTCAGTATTTCGAAGGACTCTTGCTGCTTCGGGCCCCAAATGTACTTTTCTTTCTTCTTGGTCAAGGAAGTCAAAGGCGCAGCAATCCTCGAAAAGTTCTCAATAAACCTTCGGTAGTATCCTGCCAATCCCAGGAAACTACGAATTTCGGTAGGCGTCTTTGGCTCTTGCCAGTTCATGACCGCCTCTACCTTAGCGGGATCCACTTGGATACCACGCTCACTCACAACGTGCCCTAAGAATTGAACTTCTCGTAGCCAGAATTCGCATTTCGAGAATTTGGCGTAGAGTTTCTCACGCTGTAGTAATTCGAGAATGCAACGGAGGTGCTTCTCATGGTCAGCTTGATTCTTGGAATATATAAGGATATCGTCGATGAAGACTATGACGAATTTGTCCAAGTACGGCTTGCAAACGCGGTTCATGAGATCCATGAACGCAGCCGGTGCATTTGTGAGCCCAAAAGGCATCACTAGGAACTCGTAATGACCATAGCGAGTCCTAAATGCAGTCTTGTGTATATCTTCATCTCTGACCCTTAGTTGATGATAACCCGACCTTAAGTCGATCTTTGAGAAGTAGCTCGCTCCTTGCAGCTGATCGAATAGATCATCGATCCTTGGTAAAGGATATCTATTCTTTATGGTAACTTTATTTAGCTCTCGGTAGTCGATGCACAACCGCATCGATCCGTCCTTCTTCTTTACAAATAGGACAGGAGCTCCCCAGGGAGATGAACTAGGTCTGATAAAACCTTTCGCCAGCAGTTCATCCAACTGGGTCCTCAGTTCTTTCATTTCCGTTGGCGCTAATCTGTAAGGTGCTCTTGCTATCGGAGCAGCTCCAGGAATGATGTCTATTCTGAACTCCACTTGTCTATCTGGTGGCAACCCAGGTAGTTCTTCAGGAAAAACCTCGGGGTATTCAGAAATGACAGGAAGACCCTCGATCTTCGGCTTTGGTTCTTCAATTATCACCTGAGCCATGTAAATTACACAGCCTCTGTTCAAACACCTTGAAGCTTTCAGCATAGATACGTCTACGGGCAATCCGTAGTGCGTATCCCCTCGAATGGTAAGAGATTCACCACTCGGAGTCTTTAAGACTATTTGCCTCTTGCCGCAAATGATTTGGGCCTGGTTATGGGATAACCAGTCCATGCCTAGCACGATGTCAAAACCCTTAAGTTTGAAAGGAAGTAGAGATAAAGGAAAAGAATGGTTCCTAATGGACATTTCACATCCTTCTAGAACAGTAGAGACGGTCTCTATCGTGCCGTCTGCTAGCTCCACTTCGTATTTCGTGTCAAGGGTTTTGATAGGCATATTTAGTAGTTGGCAAAATTTCTGGTCTACAAAGGACTTATCAGCGCCAGAATCGAATAGTACTCTTGCAAATATATTATTTACGAGAAAAGTACCTGTAAGCACATTGTCGTCCTTAACCGCTTCCTTTGCATCCAAGCGGAAAACTCTCGCATTCGACTTCTTCGTCTCTTCCGCCTTCTTGGCATACTTCGGGCAATTACTCTTTATGTGCCCCTTTTCGTTACAATTAAAGCAGGTTGCATCCTTTATCTTTTTGCACTCCACTGTCTTATGATCCTTGGACTTGCATAGCCCACAGGGTGGAGTCTTTTGTTGCGACTGTGAACCAGACGCAAACCTACACTTCCCGGAGTGAGGTCTCTTGCAGACCTTGCAGTGAGGTCTTCCATCAGATTGCCCCTCCTTCCTTGCCTCCGACCCTTTCTTGCCCTCACCGTTTCCACGGTGCTTTTTCCCAGACTTTCGTGAGGTTTCATCCTCACGCTTTCGCTTTTCAGCCTCCTTGCTCCTTTGTGCCCTCAGACGGACAGCATCAAGCGTAAGAGACAAGGAGAGGTCAGTAACTGACCTGAAGGTCGTCGGCCTAGAAGCCTTCACACTGGCCTTGATTGCCGGCTCTAAGCCCCCAATGAAACGGGCAATCCTTCTAGGTTCTGGTGTCACAAGATATGGCACCAGGCGTGACATAGTGTTAAAACTTGTCAGATATGCTTGACAATCCAGGTTTGTCATCACTAGTGAGACAAAATCTGCCTCAATCTTCTCAACCTCGTGCTGAGGGCAGTAGTTTTCTTTTATGAGGGTAATAAACTCCCCCCATGACATTTTGTACAAGGCAGACTTACCTGAAGCCTGCACCAGAGCTCTCCACCACGCCAGGGCCTCGCCCTTGAATGACTGGGACACAAACTTAACCACGTCCCTCTCAGCGCACCCGCTGATGTCCACTATTGTGTCCATCTCGTCTAGCCAGGTGATACAGTCAACCGCACCTTTCTCCCCTGTAAATTCACGGGGCTTACATGATACAAAGTATTTGTAGGTGCAACCCTTAGCACTTGACGCATCAGTATATTCTCTATCGTGATGAACGCTGTGCTCAGTAGACGAGTGCTTGTCGTCATCTTTCTTGGGTTCAGAGGGTGGTTTGGAGTGTGTCTTTGGTTTAGAGGGTGGTTTTGACACAGTTCTGCCTTGAGACTCAATATTTTGACGATCAATAGCTGCCTGGACAGCATTGTCAATCAGAGCCTTCAGTTGTGCGCCTGTCAAATGCACTGACGCATTGTCATAGTCATCTTCGTTTGTGTGGCTGTTCTCTCCATTGGGATCCGCCATTGTAACTTGAATCTGTTACAGAAGATAACAAAATTTTAATTTAGGAGATTATTATATGATTGTCTTTTATGACAATTTGTCAACCATGGTACAGAGACCATATTTGGTTAACTTTTTATTTCATTAAATATTAGGATTTGAATATATCCTATTTTAACTATATAAATAGTATTGGCGGCATAAAGCCTAATCATGATGATGTTTTATAATGTTAGCCGAGATTTCAGAGAATCAAAGGCATAGAGAGTTGAACCGTAGTTCTTTTATCTCTTTCTAACAGAGAGTCATAGACTACCACTGCCTTTTGTCTTTATAAGACAATTATTATGGCCCATAGGCACTACACCTCTAATGGATGTCTTAATATGGTTGGCCCGTAGGCACTACATCACTAATGGATGTTTTAATAATATTGGCCCGTAGGCACTACATCACTAATGGATGTTTTAATAATACTGGCCCGTAGGCACTACATCACTAATGGATGTTTTAATAATTCTGGCCCGTAGGCACTGCATCACTAATGGATGTCTTTATAACACTGGCCCGTAGGCACTACATCACTAATGGATGTTTTAATAATACTGGCCCGTAGGCATTGCATCACTAATGGATGTCTTTATAATACTGGCCCGTAGGCATTGCATCACTAATGGATGTCTTTATAATACTGGCCCGTAGGCATTGCATCACTAATGGATGTCTTTGAAATATTGATCACCTTCATTGGTGATTTAACCCACGATTTATATATCATTTAGTTGGGTTTTGAAATCCTTATTGTATAAGAATGACGTGCGTGATTTTAACGAATCACATCTGCCATGAATGTTAACATGCGTACAGAGGTTAACAGGGAATCAGAATCTTTTCAGTTAGGTCGTACCATCTTGACTAGATCTTAACAGAACCCAAGCTAGGTTTCACCTTTTAAGATTCTTTATTTAGGCAGATCAATATAAAAGGAATGGTTTTGATTTATTTTTATATATATTAAAACAAAACTCATAACATACATTCCAAAATCTCAAATACAATTACATATTGCCCTAAACGGGTCTTTCAAATCATACATACCTCCATAGAGGTTTTAAAATAAGTGACAAGTCCACGCGGGACTAGTACAAGATAGGTGTCCATGCAAGGACTAAAGGTAAGTCCACGTAGGGACTGAAATACGATAAGTTGTCCACACAGGGACTTATTTCAAAGTAGGAATTACATTAGTACAACTATTAAGGGCTAATGGTCACGTTTCTTCTTTTTGCCCTTTAGTAGGTTCGCCAAGCCCTTGAGAAATCCTCGGTGGCTTTTCTTTTCTTCCTCGAACTCTCTCTCCACACGATCTAGTCGATGGAGTATTTCTTCCTGTTCAGGAGGAGAGAATCGTGGTTGTGGCGCTTGATGCGGAACTGGAGGTCTGGGAGGTATTGGATACCCATGAGCTGAGTAATCCGGTGGCCCCATGTTTCCATGTGCTCCGTCAGGGTAGCGCGCATTATATCTAGCCGACACCACATATGGGTCGCGCTCATAGCCGTAGTTGTATTGTGCTTGTGACGGTTCGAACGGATTGTAAGCCGTTGGACCCGTATAAGCAGGTATGGGTTGGTCATACCCAAATGGTGGCGAATTTCGTGCAGTAGGTGCGGAGTTCGCCTCCTGTATAGGACTTGAAGGTCCTTCTTCTTGTAGCGGCGGATAGTGGCTACTACTAGAATGTCGAGGAGTGCTGAAGTGGATACCCCCTCCTCCTCGTGTAGACATACGAGCATTTGTCCTCCTACGCCTCGGCGGATCAGGTATTACTGGTTGTGCCGGTGGCGGAGGTGGTGGCGTAACTGCCTCAAAGCGTGAATCCTCAGATGGATCCTGTGGATGTCTCGGTGGTTGAGATGTCTGTCGAGGTGGCGTGTAGTACCACTCATGTCGGTCAAACATCGCTTGGAAACTGTCAGGTCCTTGATAGGGCGTTCCATGGAAGGATGACCCATCAGAAACTTCTATCGGATGCGTGGGCGTACCACGAGCTGGTTCAGTTGGATCCTCATCTTCCTCCATGGGATCTTCAGAAGAGTGGTCTTGAGGACCAAGCGGAACAAATCCTGAAGGTTCCTGTATGTAGTCAGCCGGATTAAACTGACTTATGTAGTAGGGAGTAGGGTCGTCATAATTCCGGTGCGAAACCGAACGTTGCAGAGGTATGAAGGAAGGTTGTGGGTTGTTGGGATTATTTTCCGAATCTGGCTCAAAGGAATGCCGGTAGGATGGCGTCGAGCTGTGCGAAGTGGAATGCCTCGCGGGTTCGTAAAGATCTCTTCGTCGTTGTGGCTCTTCGCTCCTTGTCATCGAAGGATGTCTTGTACCAGATGGTCCAGCTTCTTTATCGTGATGTGTCACGATTTCTCCTCGGCCTCTTCTTCCCCTTCCTCTTCCTCGGAATATAACAGGTGGCATTTTCCTGCTCCAAAACTTATTAAAAATCAAATCGAAAATAAAGACAAAAAGGAGTAATAATCCGAATTTGTCCTAGGTTATTGTCTAGACTCAAGTATGTGCAATTGTGTCACTGAGATTAAACACAATAGGATAGTGTTTAATTCGCTCAATGTTGGCTCTGATACCAACCTGTCACACCCCGATTTCCACGTGTCTCACCGGTGGGCCCGGTGGGGGATTACCGTGACGATGTTGGCAACAATATAGTCAAACCACACAATTATTTAATGCACAGCGGAAGCATAAGATAAATATATAAATTTCAACCTCTGATCATAATATCAATGTATTACAGAAGTTGAATATCCACAGTGGATCGTAAATAAACATAAAGTATTGTTCCATCAGATACTGCAATCAAGCTTGCGAGGCTTATCCCGACGCTAGGGAGCTAATACCAGCCAATTTACGTTTAGGTACCTGCACTTAATCTTTTTGGGGAAAATACGTCAGTTTACACTGGTAAATACATTCAACTGACACATTTGAAAATGTTTATTAAAATTGATTTGAATGCACAAGGCACAAACTCTTTTTAACTTGGGAAAATTCGTAATGATCTTGTGAACGTTTTACATGTTCTTTTATGCGTTCAGTAGCCCGGGTCGTGCCGGGTTAAAGATTTATAGACACACCACGTTTGCGTAAAACCGTAGTATGAAAACCAACGGCTACGTCTTTTAATTTTAATGTCGACACTTTATACCGGGTGTACGCCTACACCGGGATGTCGATGGTCGTGGCCATTTCGTAAAATGATGCCAAGGATATCCGGGACAACGGTCATTAAACCCCCCAAAGGCTTATAAGCAACAAAACTGTTTAAATGAGCCGATCATATTAAATCAATTAACCACCTAAGCGATGGAATCATATAATGCTCAATCAAGCGGTATTAATATACCGTAACCCAAGCCCATATAGGGGAAATAAGTCAAAAGTATTTACCTTTGCAAGTATAAATACTTAATTTAGATCAAGTCACCGATAGCTTTTACTGGGGCTCCTAATCTGGAATGAAGGTTTTAATTAACCTCTTAGAATCCTAACGGTCCTTGTATTAGCCGTAGCTTAAACCGGTTGATTCCGATATATATAGATATGGTTAATTCACACGAAAAGGCGAAAACCGAGAATGGAGTATGATTTGGACCCAACAAGTTCAGTGACTTGTTTTATATGGGTTTATAGTTCATACTCTGGATTTTGGAGTTCAAATAATATAATTTGACCCATATCGGCTATTGCACGAAAACTAGTTCCATGAGCCGTACCGTGTGCGCAAATAGGCGAAACGGTTAACCATGGGAGTCGTACGCTTATTCCCTAAGTCAATATGCCTTAAAAGTATTTTGGTATCAGTAGGATACCTTCCGTGACGCCCGTAACGAGTTTAAGTTTATATTATGCCCCGTAGGGGCTTTTCGGTCATTTTAAAGACTTTAAAAGGGCTTTTCGAGTTCTACAGGAAATCTGAGTTTCCCGAACAGCTTATAAAGCTTAAAATGCTTTATTTATTATTTAAAACCAGTAGCAACTGGAATCGGGTCAAAAGACCTTGTAGAACTCCCGTTTTGGCCAAAAAGGGCATATTCGGTATTTACCGAACCGTAGCCATAACCGCAGGTTATGAGCAAGTTAAAAATTATTAAAAATCTTTAAAATTCCCAAAATATTATTTTACCACAGTGGGTAAAAGTTTTGGTGACGAAAACTTGGGTTAGATGGGCGTTATGCTAATTGCGCCGTTAATTACAAAACTTTCTTAAAAGTGCGCCTTTAGCATAACTCTCATTCAAGACCTCGGATTGACGTGAAACTTTAAGGACATGCTTATAATTTAATAAGCAAGGTTTTGGTCCGTTCACGTGTCCGAAATACTCGTTTTAATTTTAAAAGGCCGTTACGGTCAACTTTTAGGCGAATGACGGAAATACGTAAAAGACTCGGATAACTCATGAACCGACCACAGAGGCTTATACCAACATGTGACCTGGTCCTAATAGAGTCCTAAGGTATATTTATACCTCACAAAAACGGGTCAGAACTGAAGTCAAAGCAAAAGTCAAACTTATGCGACTTTCGGCTCCGAACCGGTTCAATATAGTAAATGATCGATTCAAACGAGCGCAAACAGGTTTATATACTTATTATCAGATTTTATGATTGTCAAAACAGGTTCCATAACATATACATTACAGATTATGCATAAATCGCTAAAATAGCTTTCTGTTGACTTTTTAAGTGCGCGTTTGACTCGACATTTGACATAGTTAGAGTGGTGATCAGAGGGAACCCTTTTAGGGGTTTATTACCTCCATTGATACCAACTTATAACTACTTTTGATTCGTCATAAGGCTGAACCATCACTGAGTTATTGTAAAGTCAAACCGTAGTTACGACGGTTTGGTTCTTAGCCATTTACTA
Source organism: Helianthus annuus (assembly GCF_002127325.2). Taxonomy (NCBI): domain Eukaryota; kingdom Viridiplantae; phylum Streptophyta; class Magnoliopsida; order Asterales; family Asteraceae; genus Helianthus; species Helianthus annuus. The sequence goes on from NC_035442.2 coordinate 16,633,991, forward strand.
AGGAAATGTGAAACCACAAAGGGTTAGATCACTTACAAAAGTTGTGTTCTTGCTTATAGAGCAGAGAAAGATGCTTGGAGCTTCTTAGAATGATCAGTAGTTGTGTTTTGAGTTGTGTGAGTGTTGTAACTACAACATTGCTATTTATAGTGCAAAATGAACCTCAAGATCATTCCACATTGGCCTATACTGATCATGGATCATGGGCAGGTGTCCCTAAGGTGTATGGGTCGAGTAGGGGGCGCCCATGCTTCATTAATTGAAGATTTGATCGTTCAAAAGCTCCAAAAGGCAAGAAACTACAACTTTCTGCATCTGGGCACTTCACGCGGCCCGCATGGGAGTTCCCATGCACTTTAACGCGGGTCGCTTGAGTTTAAGAAATCAGGCGCGTATTTGAGGTGGCTCGCGGCCCGCCTCAACTTACCCATAACCTTCACGCGGGTCGCGAGAGGTTAAGATTTCAGAATTTTAAAATCTTTTGTTATGATTACAGAATCTGGCCATTAATAACGAAATCTTTCGTAATGATTTACCTGACCTTTCGGTTTTGAAGGGGTAACTTTGCGGTTTGGCCCTTGGTTATTTACCGATAGGGGCCTCGTGTTATTTACCCGCATTATTAAGTCCCCGGTTTATTTATTAATTATATTGGAAAGCCTTAACTTTCACTGTTGACGCTTTTAACCCTTCTTCTACGAATTCGATCGTAACTTTCTCGTTTCATATCGAAACTTCGCGAACTTCATATATATTATTTTAGTGAGGGTATAATACCGTTACAAAGTCTTTGGAACGTTAAAGGGTCACTCAGAGGTATTATTAAACATGTTGACACAGTTAACCCCTGTAGTTTGTAATCTCTCACTTTCTTCCGCGTTTTGTTTTTGTACGATCTATAATTTATTCGTTTGAAGGTTTAAGCATTATTTAGGGATACTATACAGTATATTTACCCTTGTTGACATTTATAACCCTCGAATTTATATACTTTCAAGGTTTGTCAAAATTAGTCCTTTATTTATTATAGATGCCACGTGTAAACAAATGACACGTGTTAACACATCATTGGACCCAAAAATTCGAGGTGTTACAGACCAAGATGTATAATGACTTGAAGCAAAACTATTGGTGGCCCAGAATGAAGCGGGACACCGTGAAATACGTGGAAAAGTGTTTGACTTGCCTACAAGTTAAGGCGGAACACCAAAAGCCATATGGTAAACTTCAACCATTAGAGATCCCGGTTTGGAAATGGGAGCAAATTACGATGGACCTATTGACCAAACTGCCTAAAACAAGCCGTGGTTTTGATGCTATATGGGTAGTCGTGGATAGGTTAACTAAAAGTGCTCACTTCATTCCAATTCGTGAGACTTATACGTCTGAGAAAATGTCAGAAGTATACACCAATGAAATCATAGCAAGGCATGGGGTACCGATATCCATTGTGTTAGACAGAGATACTCGGTTTACTTCGAAATTCTGGCGTGAATTCCAAGAACAAATGGGAACTAAATTGTTCCTTAGCACTGCTTACCATCCACAAACGGATGGGCAGAGCGAAAGAACAATACAAACGTTGGGAGATATGCTGCGGGCTTGCATTATTGACTTCGGAGGTAGTTGGGATGTCCATTTACCCTTGGTCGAATTTGCATATAACAATAGCTATCACACGAGTATTAAAATGGCCTCGTATGAGCTATTATATGGCAGAAAATGTCGGACTCCGGTATGTTGGGGAGAAGTGGGTCCGCGGGGGCTAGCACCTGCCGATATAATCCGAACTACAAATGCGAAAATCGACATAGTTCGGGCACACTTGAAAGCGGCTCAAGACCGGCAAAAGGCATATGCAGATAAAAGAAATAGGCCAATTGAATTTCAGGTTGGCGATATGGTTATGCTAAAAGTTTCCCCATGGAAGGGTATTATTAGATTCAGAAAAAGGGGAAAACTAAGCCCAAGATTTATTGGGCCATTTAGAGTCACTGAACGGGTTGGTAAAGTAGCATATCGTCTTGAATTACCCGAAGAGTTGAGTGGGATACATAACACATTCCACGTGTCACATCTTCGAAAATGTTTGGCCGATGAGACCGCTCATATCCACTACGATGATATCGAAGTGGATAACAGCCTCAACTATGTGGTAAGACCTATTGCGATTTTAGATCGTAAGGTGAAAACCCTAAGGAACAAAGAGATTAACCAAGTGAGGGTCAAATGGGAACACAAGAAAGGGGCGGATACCACATGGGAATCCGAAGAGGAGATGCAACGGCTATACCCTACTTTATTCGGTACGTGATTCGGTTTCGGGGACGAAACCCCTTTTAAGGGGGGTGGACTTGTAACACCCCGAAAATATAAATTTTTATATTAAAGATTTTAAACGAATAAATAAACAAGAATCAACCAACTAGGAGTTTTAACCTAGTTAATTACAAGTCCTAAAATAAGTCATAATAGGGCTAAAACACTAAAACTTAAGGTTTTACCAAAATTGAGGGTTTAAACTTGTCAAAGACTCAAATTATGTTACTAATAGTAACAAAACAAACCAAACATCCCAAAATTGGGAGTCTGGTCGATCAAAGAACAAGCAGGGGGCGACATTCCCCATTCCCAAACCCTAACATCAAGCAAATCTCTAAATTGAAGCCTCAAATCAGCCCTAAATCAAGTCTTGAACACGAATTAGTGATCCCCTTGTAGTGAGGATCATAAAGGTATGTAAAATCTTGATATTTAGTTCCATCTTAAATTCTAGGTTAAGTGTGAAAAACAAGAAATTCAACTTGATTGTTGATGCATGGCTGAAATTAGAAGGGTTATGAGGTTTAGGATCAAACCCTAGATGATTTCTTGACATAACCTTGTACGATACTTGTAGGGTTACCTAATCACCATTGTAGGAGAGTAGTGAACTCCAAGAAACTTGATAAATGCAGAATTTAAAACTCTTGTTCTAGCACAATCTGAAATTTGGAAGTGATTTCTGAAATGTTAATGATAAGATATGTGCAAAGTTGTTTAATTAAAGTGAAATTCGATGAAAATTACAAGATATGAACTTGGTAATGATTGTAGGAAAATCTGACCCGTTAGGTGTTTGTTGAAATGCCTAAGTGAGGATTTAGATGTAAAATTTTGATAAAAAACGCAGATTTGATAATGGTCCATAATGATGTGATTGTGGTCATAAAAAGAGTTCTAAACATGTTGTAAACTGAAATTTCTAGGCAAAGAGTCCAGATCGTCAAGCGGACAAGTCGAAGGGAATCCACGGGGAAAGGGCGTGCTCTAAAGGTACGAAAATACCGTTTCGTTACGTAAAGGTTAATTATTGTTTTTCTTTATGTCATAGTATAAAGCATGGTAAACAGGATAGACCCTTGTGTCACGAAAGAGACTTTGCGTCTTAAACAAGTGAACGGGTCAAAACAAGTGATAAGCATGAAATCTTGCATGTCCTGAATGGTGTGTAAATTCAGCACCCAAACGGGTCAAACAAGTTTTGGTGATAAGCACGAAGCAAGACACTATTATATAATGCATGATTTTACATGACGTGTAAGTCGTGTAGCGAATACAATAAGCAAATTGAGTAACTTTGCTCTTAATATAGGAGTTAAAGTTTAGAAATTTGACGCATGACAATAGCACAAACGACTAAACTAGAAGCCTTGGAATTTAGTTTGTAAGCTAATCCGTAGGCATACTCTTATGAGAATAGTGGAGTATTATCATAAATAAATTACGAGTATGGAAAGAAATTAGCTCGGTAGTTTAACAATTTAGGTGAAATTTAGCTGTTTTGACGCACGAAAAGAATCAGCAAAACTGCATTTGAAACAAAGGAGTTTTGTACAGGGCACACCGTAAATTACGGTGGTACCGTAATTTACGGTGGCCAGTATTTTGCTACGGTGGGATCCTACTGGTTTACGGTAGGTTCCAAATTGTCCAGAAGCCACCGTAACTTACGGTGACACCGTAAGTTACGGTGGAGCCCAGTTTGATGTGATTCCTATTTTAATTTCTTGAATACGCGTTCAAAGCTGATTAAATACGTGAAATTTTAGAATCATAATGCTAATGCTTGTTTTAAAATATCTAGCTTTCAGGTACCCAAGAAAAAGGATGATGATCAAGCAATCGAATCGAACCGAACACACAATACAACGCTTCCGCGCTCGATCTTTTGTTTTGTTACTATGTAAACACTTGTAGCTTTTACCTTGAACATCGTTTGGTAGGTTAAACATGTGAATGTTGTAACTAGTTGGTTTTTAAATCTTGAAAAAAATTTTTGTAAACTCTGAAGTTTTGGCACGAAATGTAAGGTTCTAACTTATAAATTTTAGTATTATACATGGGGTCTTACATGGATGAAGTGTGAGAGAGGTGGTGTGCCAAGGGATGAGATGGAATGAAACCAAGCACTCCTATTTATAGGCTGAACAGAAGGCTGGGCACGGCCCCGTGTCCGCTGGACACGCCCCCGTGCCCGTCTGACACTCTCTCTCCTCATTAATTGTAATTCGCAATTACAATTAATGCGCCTGCTGTACTTTCACCACGCCCCCGTGCTCACTGGACACGGCCCCGTGGTGGGCAATAGAAGCTTCTACAAGTTTGTCTTTTCTGCTGCTTCTTGGGCACGGCCCCGTGCTGGCTGAGCATGGGGCGTGTTCAGGCTTCTGTTTTCTCTTCTTTGCTTTGGAGGATGCCGTTGAGGGTTCGGGCAGTCTACTTTTATTCCTTTTCTTGTATTTATGCTAGAATTAGTTGTCTTTTTTGCTTCGTTTGTGAATTTGAGCTCATTTCATCCTGAAAATACAAAAGGAAGACAAAAACACTCTTTTTCCAACATTAGTACCTAAAAAGGGTTAGTTTTATGCCTTAATTGATGTAATTTATATGTTGCATTTTACACACATCACTGTCCGTGTGCCAGTTCCTCTCAAGACGTATAAGCGATGATGTGTTACAGTTTCGGATCTTCAGTCTTCGAGTCCGATAGTTGCTTCAGTTACGGTTACGTAAAGCTCTGCTCCATTAGATTCCAGAGGTCTTCTAAATTTGGAGTTATCTGTAGCTCTCCCGTCACTGTCTTCTTCACTTCCTTTGTGGAAGCTACCAGCATGACTACTTCTATTCAACCGGTATCGCCGATGATGTCTTCTCCAATTCCTGCAGTGCCACTATTTGGGTCGTTATCTTCTCAAATGGGTACGGGTAATGTGTTTGCCTGATCAGGAAGTTCTTCTTTGCCACCGCGACCTAGTGCTTTCACCGATATGCAAGCGCCAGAGACACGGCAAGCACGTCCGAAGGTTGCTTTCAGTCCAAGTCCGCCAGTGCGATCAAAGAAAGGATCTCTGCGCCTTCCAGTTCTACCATCTTCAGGTCCTAGGCCATCCGATGCACAACCGTCTGGTTCAAGACCTCCTGCTTCTAGATCTTCTATAGTTTCTGCTTCGAGACCATCAAGTTCGGGTCAAGAGCAGAATTTTCAAGAGTTTGTTCGTGGCAAATTTCAGGATGCAGCCAAGGTCATGGTACAACATAAGAATCAGATCGCTAGGTAGCAGAAAGAAATTGCTTTCTTGAAGAAAAGGGATGCAGTTCGAGATCAGCAGATGGCACAGCTCTTTCGTCTAACCAAAGACCAGAGTGTTCAGTTGGGTAAGTTCATAACACAAGATGCCTCCACTTCAGCCCGACAGTAGACTTTGGCTAGTACCACGGATCGGCTTCTCGGGATTGTGATGGATCTCGTGTCACTCCTTGCTGCTCAGGGGGAGACTTCGGATTTTCAGGTTCAGGCTAAATGTAAGATAGATGAGCTAAAGAAAATCAGAGACGATCTTGACAAGGACAAGGATCCCAACGCAGCGAAGCAGGGGGAGCAGTCAAGGAGCGCACGTGCTCCTGAAGCTGCAACCTCGGCTCAAGTTGAGGGGGAGTTCTCGGGTGCAGCTGCAGGGGGAGATAAAGGTCCTGTAGATGCTGATACAGGTGCCCTATCTGATTCTGAATTGGATCCTGCTGCTGATTTGGTTTTAGGAGCTGGTGAAGTGGTTGAGGAACTGGTTGAAGACTAGCGAACTGATGATGAACTGGCTGGTAAGTTCAATTTCATTGAGACTGCGCAAGGGAAAAGGATCGAGTACGAGTCCCTACCGGTTAACAGTGATGTTATTAGAGGCTTTGTGTTTGGTAGTGAAATGCCTGAAGAAATCTTTAATCCTATTCGAACTCCCAAGGAAGTTAGTTTGGCAGCTCACAAATGGTTTAAAAACCTTCCCGATGAAACTCAAAGGAAGAGGTATATAAACACAAAAGGTGAGTATTCGGGTCAGATTCGAAGTTGGGATTTTGATGAGCAACACTGCTTGGTAATGATCAAAAGGACCGATGGGGTACAGTATTTCAGGCCAAGGGCCAAGTTCCTTCAGACTCTTCCAGCTCGTGATCTCCATCACATTGCTCAGCTGGATCTCAACAACCATACGAATGTTGCTAGCATCAGAGGATTAATTCCTCATCTCGTTGCTGAGAGTCGAGAAAGTAAATGGAAGATGTTCAAGCCAGCAGTTGGTCGAGGAGTTAAGTACTTAAATAAGTTTACTGGCAAGGAAGAATGGAAGATGGTCTATCCTCCAGCGAGATGCCTCCGTAAAATTCCTATGCGCAAGTTTGATCTTGATAAATTTGACAACATAGGTTATTGGTATCTTAATGGCAAGACTGGGGAAGCGGTGGTTACCGAGAAGATAGTGACTATTGAGATTGCAAAAATTCTGGATCCGATTTGGCTTGTCAACCTAAGGGAAGCACATCTGAAGAATCTTCGACGCCTGCCTCTGAAATACCTTGAAGAAGATCGTGTGCTAGCTGATCAGTTCATCAAGGTAGTTCAATTCTGTGTGAAGAACAAGGTATGGGCAGGAAGCGAGTACTTGAAGAAAGGATGAAGATCTCAAAGACCAATGAAGACCATGCACTGATCAAGGGGGAGTTTGTTAATGCACTTTGGGTGATAAGTGCATGCCTTCTATTTTGTAGGGTCTTTATTGGATATGTATTGAAACTTAGTCCAAGTTTTAACCTTGGACATTTTGTCCAAGTTTTAGAGAAGACTTTTGTCAGAGTTTTTGTTTAGGACAAAAGTCAGGGTTTTGTGTAGTATGTTTTGTCTGGGCTTCTAGTTTGTCTTGGAAGTCCGGGGTTTGCCTTGTATATATACCTTTATGTGGAATAGACAAGGCGACGATTCTGTGTGAAATTCTGTGCACCTAACCCTAATCATTGTGTGTGTTTGTCTGGCGGCTACTGTGTGTGAGTGACGTCATTCATCTTCATCATCGAGAATACTCAGTGTATTCTTGATTTCCCTCACAAATCTTTGCATTCTAGTGTTTCATCTACAATGGTTGATCATCAGGTGGATTCCGCACACCTATTGGTTGCATTAGCTGAGTGAGATCTTGGATTAGGAGGCCTTACATGATGAAAAGCTAGGAGTAACTGAAGAACAGTTATCCTATGGCAAGGACGGAATCCTAAGGTTAAATGGACGAATATGGGTTCCAGTTTATGGAGGACTTCGGGATGTTATCCTCCAGGAAGCCCATAGTTCTAAATATTCCATTCATCCTAGAGCTGATAAGATGTACCAGGATCTGAAGGCAAACTATTGGTGGATAGGCTTGAAGAAGTCTATAGCTGCCTATGTAGCTAAATGTTTGACGTGTGCGCAAGTCAAAGCTGAACACCAGAAGCCGTCAGGTTTGCTTCAACAACCTGAACTTCCCACCTGGAAGTGGGAAATGGTGACAATGGATTTTATCACCAAGTTGCCAAAGACAAAGAAAGGAAATGATACTCTTTGGGTGATAGTAGATAGACTGACTAAGTCAGCACATTTCCTACCCATCAAGGAGACTCATAGCTCTGATGTATTAGCCCAGTTGTACGTAGATAAGATTGTATCCCTGCATGGTGTACCAATGTCTATTATCTCAGACAGAGATACTAGATACACATCTCATTTTTGGAAAAGTTTCCAACAGTCTTTGGGCACGCGCTTGAATTTTAGTACGGCTTAACATCCACAGACGGACGGGCAGAGTGAGCGTACCATTCAAACTTTGGAAGACATGCTTCGTGCCTGTGTGATTGACTTAGGTGGTAGTTTGGATAACCACCTACCATTGATCGAGTTCTCCTATAACAACACCTGTCACGAGCTTTAAACGTGTAAAAGATCACTTTATAGGGACTAAAGTTGACAAACAGGGAAAGTATGTGAATAAAAGGGTTCAAAGTGTCAACAATGGATAAATATATCTTTCAACAACCCTACACGATGTTTATACCCTTAAACAAATGAATCATGGATCATACGAAGCTAATTGTGAAAGAAACAGAGAGATTACAAACTACAGGGGTTAAATGTGTCAACATGTTTAAAGTACACCTCTGAGTGACCTTTTAGCGAACCCGAAGCTTTGTAACGATAAATTATACTCACTAGAATAAGTGATAAAAATTTCACAGTGTTTCGATAAAGTATGAGAAAGTTATGATAATATTCGTATACGAGGGGTTAAAAGCGTCAACGTTGAAATTCAAGGCTTTTCGGGTGATCAAAAAGTTAACCAAGGGCTTAACCAAGTTTGTTTACAACTTAGGGTCCTTAGAAATCAAGTTGGAGGGTTAAAAGTGCAAAATAATAAGTTAAAACCACTATTTAAGGTCCAGGGGTTAAATCTGCCAAGTTTTGAAACTTGTTTGGCTGGTTACCCACATGCTGGCGTAGCGCCACCAGCAACCCCCTCTGCGATCACGCTACGCGACGGCCTTAGTTTGTCAGAATTCATGCACAGGTGCGAGTTCAGCAAGTTAAACCGACTTAGAAACCTTGTATTCGATTCTAGGGGCTTGTTTGATGGTTTTCCCATGCCTAGGGACACCTGGAAGTGATCAAGGAACATCTATAGGCTATTGTGGCATGATCTTGATGAGGAAAACTCATTATATAAGAACCCACTTGTTGCACCATTTGATCATTCACTTGCAAACCTTCACAACTCTTCTTCTGGAGATTTTTGGAGCTCAAGCACCCTTCCTAGTGATCATTAGTCGTGCATAGGACCTTGGTAAGTGTCATTAACCTTCCTTAATTCAGTTTTGCTTAGTTAATTAACTTAAAGTCAAACCGTCGTAATTAAGATTTGACTTCGTCATTAATCTTAATTTGTCCAGTCAAATTTCAAATTGAAAGTACCTATGAGTTGGTAATTATGTGGGCAATAAACCCTTAAAAGGGCACCCTTTGATTCCCACTCTAACTAGGTCAATTGTCGGGTCAAAGTTAATCTTAAAAAAGTCAACAGAAAGCTAATTTGCAAATAAATACATAATTAGCAATGTAGAAGCTATGCAACCTATTTTGTCATTAATATAACTTGGTAATTAATGTAAGAACATGTCTAAACATGTTTAACTCGATAATTTTCAGTTTAAGCTCGGTTTGGAACCGAAAGTCGCAAAAGTAGACTTTTGATTTGACTTTCATTTCTGACCCATTAGAGCATACTTTAGTAATGTCTTACAGCCTTATTAGGACCAGGTTTCATATAAGTATAACTCTCTGTGATTATACAACTTGGTTCATTAGTTATCCGATTCATATGCATATTTCCGTTAAATGCCTAAATGTTAACTATTATGCCCATATGACCTTAAAACATGAATTTTTGAAAATGTAAAAGAATAGAAACCTTAGTTACAGATTTATAAACTTGTACCTAAAATTTGACATCAGTTTGAGCTCTAAATTAAGAGTTATGCTCATTAGCGTAATTAGAAAGCTTTCTAGTAATTAAACGGTGTAATTAGCGTATAGCCTATCTAAACCCGATTTTTGATACCAAACTTTTTACCCACTGATATAAAATAATATTTTGGGATTTTTGGAGATTTTTATTTATTTTTAGGCTAAGCATAACATAGAGTTCTAAGCTTGATCCGGTAATTGTCGGTTTTGCCCTTTTAGGCTATAAAATGAGTTTTACCAATCCTTTTGATACCAAACCTTTTTCTACTGATCCAATATGATAGATAGAATATTTTAAGCCTTCTGGAATAATAAAAATATCAGATTTTCTTATAAAACCCGAAAATCGCTTAAAATCGCCTTTTTACGCGTTTTAAGCGCATAGTATGTATTAAAACCATTTTAGATATATAAGACTTGATACCTACTGATGTTTTAATTAAATTTTTATACTTTAGCAGAAAGCAAAAGTTTTAAACTCAGATTTCCAGATTTGACCTTTAAACCTTAGGTGAAATTACCAAAATGCCCCTTCGGTGCATAGTATGGTTAGAAATGATAAATTTCACATATAGTTTATACCCTACTGATATAACTTATCAAATTAAGTATATTTACTGATTATATCAGACCTGAAACTCAGAATTATATTTAAAACCTTTTATAACCTTTTCAATGACCAAAATGCCCTTACGGGGCATAATTTGAGTTTAAAATCATTTGGGGCATAATAGAAGATATCTTACTGATGTCACAACATATTTAAGGCATATTAACTTAGGAAACTTGTATATGACTCATTTGGTTACCCGTTACGCACTTTTCGCGTTCGGATCCGCTTATGTGACTAGTTTACATAAATTTGTCAAAATGAGTCAAACCTTATCATTTTGTCTCAAAATCCAGAATGTGTTTAAGTTACCCATATTAAACAAGCATACAAGCTTGTCGGGTTAAAACCACATTCTAAGCCGGTCTTCGCTTTATCATGCATTTGAACCGTATCTTCCTTTTGAAAACTAACCGGTCTAAGTCTAGGCTTAATTAAAGACCCGTTAAGATTCTAATAGGTTATTAAAAACCTTCGTTCCCGATTAGGAGCCCAGTAAAAGCTACATGCACTTGCTGTATTTGATTTATACTTTGCTCAGGTAAATACTTTTAACTTATTTTCCCTATACGGGCTTGGGATACGGTATTATAGTAATACCGCTTGGACGGGTATGTAGTCATTTAAATCGGATTGTGATTAATGCATTTACATAACTCGTTTTATTCTGTATTATTTGGTGTATGGCCTTTGGGGTTAAATGACCGTGTCCTGGATATCCTTGGCATCATTCAAAGAAATGGCCACGACCTAAGCACGGGGTGTAGGCGTACACCTGACAGTTGCATTATGTAAAAATTGGTAATCCACTTTGTGACAACCCTCAAAATTTCATGTAACCATACAATTTATTAATGATAATTAAAGTGCTTGATGATTGTGTGGAATTACTTAAGTGCTCTCTGATTACTGTGTTATACTTACATGTCGTTTATTGCGCGCCTATCCTCTCACTGCCTGAAGGCACAGATGATTTTGTGGTTTATTGCGACGCTTCCATCCAAGGACTTGGTTACGTGTTGATGCAACGTGACAAGGTTATTGCCTACGCACCGCGCCAACTTATGGTTCACGAAAGGAACTACACTACACACGACCTGGAATTGGGAGCAGTTGTTTTCGCACTTAAGATATGGAGATATTACCTGTACGGTACCAAGTGCACCATTTACACCGATCACAGGAGTCTCGAGCATATCTTCAAGCAAAAGGAATTAAACATGTGACAACGCCGGTGGGTCGAACTCTTGAACGATTACGAATGTGCGATCAAGTATCATCCGGGCAAGGCCAATGTTGTGGCCGATGCCCTCAGTCGAAAGGATGCCATACCTAAGCGTGTACGTGCGTTACAGCTTACCATCCAATCTAACCTTCCTGCTCAGATTCGCGATGCTCAGGTTGAAGCATTGAAAGCAGAAAACATCAGGGCTGAGTCCCTACAAGGATCGACGCAACGGCTAGAACAAAAGGAAAATGGTGCCTACTATGTTAACGGGCGCATCTGGGTTCCACTGTATGGAGACTTACGCGAGCTTGTGATGGATGAAGCACATAAGTCTCGTTATTCAGTACATCCTGGTTCGGATAAGATGTACCATGATCTCAAGACTGCATACTGGTGGCCTGGTATGAAAGCCAGCATAGCAACCTACGTCAGCAAATGTTTGACTTGTTGATGTGTGTAAAATGCAACATATAAATTACATCAAATGAGGCATAAAACTAACCCTTTTTAAGTAATAATGTCGGAAAAAGTGTGTTTTTGTCTTCCTTTTGTATTTTCAGGATTAAATGAGCTCAAATTAACAAAAGAAGCAAAAAGACAGCTAAATCTAGCATAAATACAAGAAAAGGAACAAAAGTGGAATGCCTAACCCCTCAACAGCATCCTCCCAAGCAAAACAGAGAAGGCAGAAGACTGAACACGCTCCGTGCTCAGCGAGCACGGGGTCGTGCCCAAGAAGCAGCAGAAAAGACAAACCTGTAGAAGCTTCTATTGCTCACCACGGGGCCGTGCCCAGTGAACACGGGGGCGTGCCCAAAGTACTGCAGGCGCATTAATTGTAATTGCGAATTACAATTAATGAGGAGAGATAATGTCAGACAGGCACGGGGCCGTGCCCAGCGGACACGGGGTCGTGCCCAGGCCTTTGTTCAGCCTATAAATAGGAGTGCTTGGCTTCATTGCAACTCATCCCTTGGCACACCACCTCTCTCACACTTCATCCACCACCCACCACCATCACAACACCATCATCCACCACCATCATCCATTGTCCATCACAGAGTGTGTGAGTCGTCTCGGGATCCAAGATTGATCGTAAGAGCTCTTGACAATCAAGGCCATGTTTGCCTAAGTCTCTTACATCACTTGGTGAAGACAAGTGTTTAGTATACTACTTTTGTTTTTAATCTTTTGCACTTTTTATTTGGTTTTGTATTAATGACTTTAATAACTAGTTTCTTATGTTGAAGGTGACTTTTCCTTATCGTTTGTCCGTGGTGTCTTGGCATTATTTTACTGTCTATATAAAATAAAAGATTTTCACCATTCATATCTCCACGGTCTATATGGAGGTATGTTGGCTACCTGGTCGGGGGTTAAGGGAACGGTTTGGTAAGGGTCTTGCCCTTGTTCAGCGTTTAGAGGTCCTGCAAGGGACCTGGGTCAAATTTAGTAGGATCTCCTTCAATACCCAAAGGTATTGGATGGCGGGGATCCAAACTCTTTGACCCCCTCATAAGCAAACTACTATTAATACTATAACCCGGCTATTTAGGACTGTATCCCTGCTGACCCAGACTACTTAGTTGAGGGTAACGTCACCTCCAAAAGAGGGGCCTACCATAATTTGCATTAATAACTTAATTCATTATCTTTCAATAATCCGACCCTTTAGGATTGTATCCTTGCTGACTCAAACTACTGGGTTGAGGGTAACGCCGCCTTCAAAAGAGGGGCCTACTACAATAACTAAGATAATCTCTTAAACAAGTGCAAAAGTGCGAAAATAATCAAAGGTTATACTAATACGCGAGTCGGATCCAAGTGATTCATCTTGTTTATCTGTTTTTGTTTTTATTTTATTTTTCAGCATTTAGTTAGTTTTATTTTCTTAGTTTAAAAATCTTTTTCTAACATTTTGATTTGATTAGACGTTGAGGATAAACTGGTACTAAAAGCTCTTGTGTCCTTGGACGACCTCGGTATCTTACCAACACTATACTACGTCCACGATGGGTGCACTTGCCCATATGTGTGTTTAGTGTTAGTAAATATCGTGTTTTATAAATTTAAAACTTGGCTAAAAAGTGTGAAAAAGGGCTTAAAATATATATCTAAAATATATTACACTACACACGCATCAAGTTTTTGGCGCCGTTGCCGGGGACACAAGGATTTTAAGAAAGTTAGGAATCAACGGCCTAATCATTTTTTTATTTTCTTTTTAATTTTTTAGGATTTTCTTAGTTTTTCAGCTTCTGCAGTGCTCAGCACGGGCCGTGCCTGGTCGGACACGGGCCGTGCCCAGCAGTGTCACTGGCAGTTTTTAGTTTTCCGAATTACAGAAGGCTGACCACGGGGCCGTCTGGGTGCAACACGGTGTCGTGTCCAACTCTCCAGTAACAGGGATCCGGAAAACAATCACTGTAACTCCGACCACGGGCCGTGTTCACTGAGCACGGGGCCGTGCTGAACCTTCTGACCAACATTCTTTTCTGTTTTTGTAGCAGGACTTGGAACCAGACGCCATCTCTACATAGTGTATGAGCTCCAGTTCTAATAAAGACATAAAAGAACCTCTAGAAGAACCCGAACGCTTTCTCAGAAAAAGACTAAAAGCTAAAAGCCAAGAGAAGGTTTCGGGGAACCCACTTCCAATGGCGGACCAACGTACCCTCATGGATTATTTACGACCCACCGTAGGTAATCTCGGCGCCGCTATCAATGCACCGAATGTTGAAGCCAATAACTTCGAACTTCGGCCACATTTGATACAGATGCTTCAGAACTCCGCAACCTTCCATGGGCTTGCGGACGAGGATCCCCATCTACATATTACTAATTTCTTAGAAATATGTGATACTTTTCAGGTCAATGGAGCATCAAATGACGCCATCCGCCTCCGAATGTTTCCTTTTTCACTAAAAGACCGAGCAAAAACTTGGCTTAACGCCCTCCCAGCTGGATCGGTAAACACCTGGGATGAACTAGCCCAAAAATTTCTATATAAGTATTTCCCTCCCGCTAAAACGGCTAAATTAATGACTGAAATTAATACATATTCACAAGAGTACGGGGAATCCTTATATGAAACTTGGGAAAGGTTCAAGGAGCTATTGCGAAAGTGTCCACATCACGGCCTTGCGATATGGCAACAAGTATCCACTTTCTATAATGGGTTGTTGCCACACACAAGGCAAACACTTGACTCTAGCTCCGGGGGACTTTTAGGTAATCGCCGCCCGCATGAAATATATAATCAAATTGAGGAAATTGCTCAAACCAATTTTCAGTGGCACACTCCCTGAGGCAATAAATCCATTGCCCCGGGCGCCCATAAGGTTGATGAAAGCACTTCTTTACAAGCCCAAATCGAGGCCCTTTCTTCGAAAATAAAAAAATTGGAAATGACAAAAATGGTCTCGGTTATGGCTTGTGAAGGGTGTGGTGGGCCACATGAAAATTGGAGTTGTATGAAAGAAACAGACGATCAACAAGAATCGGTAAACTACATTGATAATAGACCTAGGCCGTCGGGTCCTCCAACGGGCACCTACAACCAAGGATGGCGAAATCACCCTAACCTTGGTTGGAGAGAACCCGGCAATAGTAGTAACCAGCAAAACCAACGAACGAACTTTCAACAACCAAGAAATGAGTCACAAAATTTCCCTCAACAACAAGGCGGACGAGAAAGGCTTGAAGATACTATATCTCGCCTCATCTCCGACACTGAAAAGAAAAACTCGGAGAGGTTTCTACAATTAGAATCAAATTTTAGAAATCAACAAGCTAGTATTCAAATCATCGAAAAACAAATAAGTCAACTAGCACAAAATTTCTCCGAGAGACCACAAGGCGCGTTACCAAGCAATACCGAAACAAACCCAAAAGCGCAAGTTCATCTCATAACATTACGGAACCGCATCGTGGGTCCTACGGAAGGCCCGCCGCCTACCGAGGAGACCATAACGCCGCCCCTACAAGAGAAGGGTTCCCCTCCCTCACCAGAGCCTACTAAGGCTCCTCGAGTTCCGTACCCCGGTAGGTTAATCCGTCAAAAGACCAATGAGCAATTCGCAAAATTCGAAAGTCTACTAAAACAATTGCATGTCAACATTCCTTTTATTGATGTCCTAACCCAAATGCCTAAATACTCTAAGTTCATGAGGGACTTCCTCACTCATAAAAGGAAAATAGAAGCATTGCAATTAGTTAACTTAGGCGAAGAATGCTCTGCCCTCGTACTCAACAAACTCCCCCAAAAGAAAATCGATCCCGGAAGCTTCACAATTCCTTGCTCGATCGGGGACTCCCCCGTTCGTAATGCACTAGCCGACCTTGGGGCTAGCATTAACCTCATGCCCTCATCAATGTTCAAGAGACTCGGCTTAGGAAAAACGAGTCCTACAAAAATGAGCATACAACTTGCTGATCGGTCCGTCAAATTCCCGCAAGGTGTCATTGAAAATCTCCTAGTCAAGGTCGAAAATTTCGTCTACCCGGCCGACTTTGTCATAATCGATATGGAAGAAGACACCGAAGTCCCCCTCATACTAGGGAGACCATTTCTCGCCACCGCACAGGCAGTGGTAGACATGAATGACGGAACACTCACTTTAAAGTATGGGGGTGATGAAGTAAAGTTCGGGGTTGGGAAGAGAATTGAGGACGATGACCCGGTCAATTACATGAAGGTTATTGATTCAAGTTTGGATAATGCACTCCGACGGTGCAACATGGGATGCAAGACATCCCGCTCAGAAAACATATAACCTTGCCTTGGGTCTAGCCAAGGACCCTTATAAACGTGGCGCACCACGGAGGCAATCCGCGGAACTATCCTTAGTTTAAGTTTAATATTTTAGTTTTAATGTGCATGAATAAAACACACTCATGGTGGTAAAGGATGAAAAGGGAAACGAGAAACATGGCCCCATGCACAAAAACAAGGCCATCCGACAACAATTTCTCTATTACAGTAAGCTTAGCACGGGTCGTGCCCAGCCAACACGGCCCCGTGCTGACCACCCTGCAGACAAATGCCCAGTTCAGGTAACTGGACACGGGCCATGTTCACCGAACACGCCCCCATGTCCAGGCTTCTGTTTCTTTTCTTTAATTATTGTTACTGGCACCTGAACACGGGGCCGTGCCCGGTCCCCACCGGGTCGTGTCCAGACTGCCAGTAACATAAATTTTTGCTTTTAACACCATGTTACACATTCAATCAACCTAAAAATTTATTTTTGGGACACATTGAGGACAATGTGTAATTTAAGTGTGGGGGGGGGATGCTAAAACCTTGGAATTTTGCAAGTCCTAATAACAAGCCTTACACAAAACTCTATTGGAACCGCTAATCACCCCAAATTTTTTTTCAAAAATTTTCATTTTTTTTACTTGTCTAAAGTTTAAGTTGGAAATTCTAAGACTAACAAGGTTATATTTTTACAAGTTTACAACCGATAGCGTCGTGATAAAAAAGAACCAACATAAGAAAATTATGAAACGGCATAACAAGCTTAGTTAAAATTCGATTATATATACTTGATCACATAAAAACCCATTCCCACAAAAGTGAGTTTTGAGCCTTTATTGAGCATACAAATATAAATCTTTACATTAAATGCTCATTTTTCGTTTCTTGTGTGAATAGCCGCTTGGTTCTTACGACTCTAGAACTTGCCACGACAATTCATTCCCAATCCTTACCAACTTAAACCCAAGTAAGTAAATGATGGAGACATTAGGACTAACCATTTTTCTTTCAACACCATTATTTTTTTTTCACCTACCCAAAAACTCCCCCTAGTTAGCCCCTTTGAGCCTAAACCTTTTCGTTTCTTAACCCCAAAAACCCTTTTTACCCACCAAAAACCCTTTTTATTTTTACCCTTTATTTTAGTAACAAGCTCGGTTTTCGTGTGACTAAATATATATATATATATATATATATACAATGAAGTTAGAAATAAATAAGCAAAGCTCCTCAAACAAAAGCTTGTTTGAAGAAATACTTCATTAAAAATAAAAAGTCACAAAAACAAAATGTTTTACGAAAACCGACGCTTTTTACGACTTTCGCCCTTTTCTACTAACCACTAACCCAACTACCCACCTTTAGCCCAAGCCTAACCCTTCACCCAAAAAGTCCTCTTGATATTTACAAAGGTATAAAGTTAAAAAGGAGGAGGATTGATTGCTTGGCAAGCTTATGGTAGGAATAAGTTCCATGCTGCTCTCGAGTGATTCACTAAAAATACACCTTCGGCCGAGTGTGAGTGATTTCTCCCGTGAGGTATGTGAACTTGTATATAAATGGAATTTTAGAAAGGTATGTTATGCCTTAATAAATAATTTACCTTATGAAAAGTTTTTAATAAATCATGACGAATAGGATTGTAAATAAATAAAAATAAAACCCAATAAAGATCTTGGATTCCCGACACTCTATGACAAGCTAAAACCTTCTCTTCTACCCATTCCATTTTGGAGTGTAAGCCACATATTAAAGACTTTTGCTTGAGGACAAGCAAAAGTTCAAGTGTGGGGATATTTGATGTGTGTAAAATGCAACATATAAATTACATCAAATGAGGCGTAAAACTAACCCTTTTTAAGTACTAATGTTGGAAAAAGTGTGTTTTTGTCTTCCTTTTGTATTGTCAGGATTAAATGAGCTCAAATTAACAAAAGAAGCAAAAAAGACAGCTAAATCTAGCAAAAATACAAGAAAAGGAACAAAAGTGGATTGCCCGACCCCTCAACAGCATCCTCCCAAGCAAAACAGAGAATGCAGAAGACTGAACACGCCCCGTGCTCAGCGAGCACGGGGCCTTGCCCAAGAAGCAGCAGAAAAGACAAACCTGTAGAAGCTTCTATTGCTCACCATGGGGCCGTGCCCAGTGAACACGGAGGCGTGCCCAAAGTCCTGCAGGCGCATTAATTGTAATTGCGAATTACAATTAATGAGGAGAGATAGTGTCAGACAGGCACGGGGCCGTGCCCAGCAGACACGGGGCTGTGCCCAGGCCTCTGTTCAGCCTATAAATAGGAGTGCTTGGCTTCATTGCAAATCATCCCTTGGCACACCACCTCTCTCACACTTCATCCACCACCCACCACCATCACAACACCATCATCCACCACCATCATCCATTGTCCATCATAGAGTGTGTGAGTCGTCTCGGGATCCAAGATTGATCGTAAGAGTTCTTGACAATCAAGGCCATGTTTGCCTAAGTCTCTTACATCACTTGGTGAAGACAAGTGTTTAGTATAATACTTTTTATTTTTAATCTTTTGCACTTTTTATTTGGTTTTGTATTAATGACTTTAATAACTAGTTTCTTATGTTGAAGGTGACTTTTCCTTATCGTTTGTCCGTGGTGTCTTGGCATTATTTTACTGTCTATATAAAATAAAAGATTTTCACCATTCATATCTCCACGGTCTATATGGAGGTATGTTGGCTACCTGGTCGGGGGTTAAGGGAACGGTTTGGTAATGGTCTTGCCCTTGTTCAGCGTTTAGAGGTCCTGCAAGGGACCTGGGTCAAATTTAGTAGGATCTCCTTCAATACCCAAAGGTATTGGATGGCGGGGATCCAAACTCTTTGACCCCCTCATAAGCAAACTACTATTAATACTATAACCCAGCTATTTAGGACTGTATCCCTGCTGACTCAGACTACTTAGTCGAGGGTAACGTCATCTCCAAAAGAGGGGCCTACCATAATTTGCATTAATAACTTAATTCATTATCTTTCAATAATCCGACCCTTTAGGATTGTATCCTTGCTGACTCAAACTACTGGGTTGAGGGTAACGTCGCCTTCAAAAGAGGGGCCTACTACAATAACTAAGATAATCTCTTAAACAAGTGCAAAAGTGCGAAAATAATCAAAGGTTATACTAATACACGAGTCGGATCCAAGTGATTCATCTTGTCTATCTGTTTTTATTTTTATTTTATTTTTCAGCATTTTGTTAGTCTTATTTTCTTAGTTTAAAAATCTTTTTCTAACATTTTGATTTGATTAGACGTTGAGGATAAACTGGTACTAAAAGCTCTTGTGTCCTTGGACGACCTCGGTATCTTACCAACACTATACTACGTCCACGATGGGTGCACTTGCCCAAATGTGTGTTTAGTGTTAGTAAATATCGTGTTTTATAAATTTAAAACTTGGCTAAAAAGTGTGAAAAAGGGCTTAAAATATATATCTAAAATATATTACACTACACACGCATCACTTGTGCGAGAGTCAAGACTGAATATCAGAAACCATCAGGCCTACTTCAACAACCAGAGATCCCGAAATGGAAATGGGAGCAAATTTCAATGGATTTTGTTACTGGCATGCCGAGATCACAACGCGGAAACGATACCATTTGGGTGATCGTGGATCGACTTACTAAGTCTGTGCATTTCCTGGCTATCAAGGAAACGGATAAGTTTTCTACTCTAGCAGACATCTATCTAAAGGAAGTAGTATCAAGGCACGGAGTGCCAACCTCCATCATTTCCAATCGTGATGCATGTTTTACATCTGAACTTCGGCAAGCTATGCACAAATCCTTTGGCTCACGCTTAGACATGAGCACAGCATATCACCTGCAAACGGATGGGCAGTCTGAACGCACCATCCAAACCCTTGTAGACATGCTTAGGGCATGTGTAATCGACTTTGGTAACGGCTGGGAAAAGCATCTCCCATTAGTGGAGTTTTCGTATAACAACAGTTACCACACCAGCATCCAGGCCGCTCCATTCGAGGCGTTGTACGGACGAAAGTGTCGATCACCTCTTTGTTGGGCAGAAGTTGGCGACAGTCAAATCACAGGCCCAGAACTTGTAGTTGATACAACCGAGAAGATTGCTCAGATACGACAACGAATGGCAGCAGCTCATGACCGTCAGAAAAGCTATGCTGATAAGCGAAGGAAACCACTCGAGTTCCAGGTTGGGGATCGAGTGCTACTCAAAGTCTCACCTTGGAAAGGTGTAGTTCGTTTTGGCAAACGAGGCAAACTCAATCCGCGTTATGTCGGACCGTTCAAAATTGTTAGTGCATTATGTCTATTGACTTCGTCTTGTATCATGTAATAGGATAGAATAGGATAACCAGTGCACAAGGTTCGAGAATCAGATTTTAGTGGTTAAAGAGGTGATTCCGCTTGAAAGTGAAAGGAGTCATTTCAAGCGAAATCAGAAACTTCTGATTCCGCTTGAAAGTGCTCCGTGCCATCTCGAGCGGAATCTCTCTAGTATATATAGTGCACTTGTCTATTTCATTTGGCACGGGATCTGGAATTTGTAACGAAGTGCTGCCAAATTGTTCTTAGGTTGTAATCAGTGTTAAATCAATATAAGAGGCATTATAATTACATTGAGCGTCCGTTTCATTGATTCCGCCTTTGAATCGGATTAACAACTCTTCTGCTCGACTCGTTTGGGTCCAACAACGATCCTACAAGTGGTATCAGAGCTCAGGAAGAAGATTTTAGCTTGATACCATCAGTTTTCTGACTTCTACACCTTCTTTTTCAATCTGAACAAGTTTCTACAGTCAAAATGGCTTGAATTTTTCACAACTTGTGCGAAATTGCAATTTAACAAAGCCTTGAAAGAATCAGAACAAAATTCGCATTAAAAATGACTGAAATGGACCAATTTATTGATTTCGCTTGAACAAACACCAGTCTTATTCCGCTTCAAAACATGATTTCGCTCTAAAGTGACTTCTAATTTCGCTCCAGTTTACTATTCCGCTTGAAATTTCCGAGTGACACAAGTGATTCCGCTCCAAATACCATACTGATTCCGCTTCAAACAGTAAAGTGTGATATTCCGCTTGAAACTGATTAGTACTATTTCGCTTGAAACTAATCAGTTGGTATTCCGCGTGAAAGTCAAATAGATTCCGCTTGAAGTCTAGATTCCGCTTGAAGATACAGTATTTGATTTCGCTCCAAAAGTGGTTCTTGTGATTTCGCTTGAAAATCACTATTTCGCTTGAAAGTGGGAGTTAACTTGAAATCCGATTTCGCTCCAAAGTGTCTTGTGTCAAAATCATTTCACGACAACCGAGTGTCAGTTTATTTCAGGATATTTGATACTGTTTAAACTGATTGTGTTTGTTTGTATTTCTCCTGGTTGTGATTGAAGATACTTGTGAAATTGTTTGAAGATGTCGAGTAGCGGTGAAGAATTTTACAACACATTTTACAACACATTCACTTCAGAATCGACAGAAAGAAGATCTGAAATGAGAGAATATTCAAAAGAGATTTCAGAGAACTTGAAGTTTGAGAATATGTATGGAAGCCAACAGAAACCACCGAAGCTAATGAAGATTGAGGATTATAACTGGTGGAAAAATCGGTTTGAGGGTTGGGTAAAAGCCTTTGCTCCTGAAAGTTGGTTAAAACTAAAAAATGGATATACAAAACCAGTGAAAGAAGGAGGAGAGTTAATTGATGAAAAAGAGTTCACAGAAATAGATATAAAAAATGTTGTAGCTGAATACAAAATGATTACATTGATAAAACAGTCAGTGAGAGAGGATATTATTTCACTACTTAAACAAGAGAAAACATCAAAAAGTTTGTGGGAAGCATTAGAGAGAAAATGTGTAGGAAGTAATGAGATTGTAAAAAACAAAAAGAAATTGTTGCGTAAAGAGTTTGATCTATTTGGTTGCATCAAAAATGAATATGTTTGTAAAATGATCGAGAGATTTGGACATCTAAAGATGGAGCTGGCCAGATACAAAATCACATACACTCAAGAGGAGCTGGTTGATAAACTGTTTGACTCATTGCCAAATGATCAAGATTGGCAATACTTTGCTCTAATGTTGAAAAACACAATCAAGCCTGAAGAGTTAACCGTGGATTTGCTGATCGAAAGACTTGAAAGCCATGAGTTGGAGATAAAGAGATCTAAAGTCAACAATCCAGCTCATCAGTAGAATGTGGAGCTTTACTACAGAGGAAATGTACCACAGGCTGGGTCTTCAAGAACAGCGTTTTCTGCAGAAAGCTCAAACTCAGTGAACAGTGAAAGTCTTCACAGTGGTTTTCACAGTGGATCTTCTTCAACAACTTCAAGTCAATCTGCTTCAAAGAATTTATTTCAGTGTAATATCGCAGTGGATTTGAAGAATGGGCAGAATTTCAGTGAAGAGTCAACAAAACAACAGATGGTTTTCTTAGCATCAGTGCTTGAATCGTATGAGAGTCGTGTGGCAGGCAAGATAGGCAACACCAACCTAACAAAGGAAGATTATGATCAGATTGATCCTGAGGAGATGGAATTGATCGACATAAGGTAGTGTATGGCCAGTGCAGTGAGGAGGGCACAGCGTTTCATGGAGATTACAGGAAGAAAGTCTATTGGTGGACCTTCTACCAAGTTAGGCTTTGACAAGTCTAAAGTGACATGCTTTAAGTGTAAACAGAAAGGTCACTTTAAGCGTGAATGCTGAAATGCTTATGCTCATGATTCTGAAAACCCGTTCAAAGAAGATTACTACAAGAAAGCGATTTATCATCAGAACAAATCAGAACCGCCAAGATTGAAGCAGCCTGAAGAAAAATCAAGAGCTCTGGCAGTTATACATGACGATGAAGGTTATGACTGGAGTCAAGTTCTCCCTGAAGAAGATGCAGTTGGATATGCATTTGTAGCTAGTGTTGATCTTGATAGATGGTGGAGAAATGATTACGCAAGATGGGAAATCGAAAAATTCCGAGAACCATTCAAAGAAGCCCAGAGAGCAAAAAGATGGAATGATGAATTAGAATGTTACATGGATCCACGGGGTAATCCAGTTGTTGACCCATCAAAAGTGGATTTTGAAGGTGTAACAAAATTGCTTCCAAGTCAGGCTACTTTCAACACAAGAAGGTTATCTGATAAGGAATATTTGCCGGATTTGGTGAGCAAGATAAAAGAAGTTTGTGAAGCGAGTCTACCAAAGGTGGTAGAAATGAAGAAGAGAAAAGACGAAGAATTGAAAAAGATGGTTGAAGAAGTGAAGATTACTGCGAAGCTTGCTACTGAAGAGGAACAGAAAGCTGAAGAAGAACATAAGAAGAAAGAAGAACTGGTGCTGAAAGACACTGAGGTAAAGATTGAGAATTTGAAGTCTGCTAGTAATGAAGGTGCTGGTGATGAGAAGAAGGAAGAGCTGAAACAAACAGAGACAGCTGAAAACACCGATGTGCCAATCACTGAGGTAAATTCTGAGTCTAAAGTCTTAAAACCGACTGAACAATGCAAGAAATGCATGGAAACATGCAGAGCTTGTACTGAAAAAGATGAGATCATAAAAACAAAAGATAATGAAATAGATAAACTTGAAAATGTTTTCACAACAAAATGTAAAGAAATGATTGACAAAGAAGAAATTTTTAAAATAAAAGTTGAAAAATTGACACAGAAATGTCAAGGTCTTGAAAAGGATAATGATGTTTATAAACAACTGTGTACTGCTAATGTGTTGATTGTGTTGAAAAAGAAACTAAATTTCAAGATTTACAAAAACAGTATGATTCTTTAAAGTGGTCGAGTCAGAGAGTACAAGAAGCTTATGATACTTTGAAGAGCCAAGTCAAATGTTTTGATCAAAGATTGTCTGAAACTTTAGTCACTAAAGAAATGTATGAAAGAAAGTTTAAAGAAAAGCAACCTGAATTAAACAAGTGTGTTGATGAAATTGCTAATCTTAAACAAGTTCTAGCTGAAAAGGAAAAGGTTGTTATCAAACTTCAAAGTTATCATAACTCTTCGTACATTCTCGAACGCATTTTCAACATCACACCAGATGACAAATATACTGACAAGTGTAAAAAGGGTATTGGTTCAGAATTTCATCAGGTACCACCACCATTGAGAAACAATTATACTTTCTATGATGAGGAAAAGGTGGCAAAAGGTCTGAACATAGTTGACCAATTACCTAAAAGTATCGATGTGACTTACACCAAATCTGATGAAGCTGATGATTCAGAGGTGGTAAGTAAGGTTGTTGATAGCGTTTTGAAAGATGAGTCCACAAAAGGTAAGTCTGAATCACAAGATGAAGATGAAGGAAATTTTCATGATGAGTATCTGAAAAACACAAAATCTAAGAAAAATTTGAATGATGATTCAAAGGGATTGGTTTATACCATGATTGGATCGGACAAACTATTCTTAGATATTGTATTCCCGATTCAGAATGTGATCTCAGAAAAGGTTGATAAAGTTTTCAAAATGGTTGAAATTGAGAAATCTGAGATTCCAAAGTTTGCTGGTAAAGGTCATAAATCTTTTTATAACAAACCAGGTTTTAAGAAGAAAAACATGAAGGCTGGTTTGGGTTATAAAAAGAAACAAAAATGGAAGAAAAATGAAACACAAAATGTTCATGCAAAAACAAGTGTTGTTCAAGGAAAAAGTTTAGCAGAAGAGGAAAAACTCAAAATCGGACAACAGTCTAATGAGGAGTTTGATGCTAAGAAAAGGAAACAACAACAGGCCAAGGATGTTTCAAAGAAAATGTGTTTTAAATGTGATCAAATTGGACATGTAGCACGAAAGTGTCCAAATCCAAAGCCTGTTGATGTTGAAAAACAGAAATCTGAGGATGTGAAACAAAGGTCAACCAGATTTGATTCGAAACAAACTTGGAGGTACAATACAAACAAGTTTGCTTCAAATCAAAATTGGAAATCAAACCCGAACAGGTTCGATTCAAGACAGACCTGGAATTCTCACACACCCAGATTCAGAACAACACAGAGTTGGAAAACATCAGTTGATATGACAAAACCTCAACAGTTTTAGAAACCAAATGTTGTTCAGAAACAAAGTGTTCAAAAAGATTCACATTTTTACAAAAGAGGTACTCCAAAAGGACAGAAATGGAGTGTTACGAAACAAGTGACTTTGGTAAAAGATGAAAAAGTTGAAGATAAAATTGATAATATTTTTGAGAAAAATGAAAGAAACTATCCAGTTTTACCTGTAAAGATTCATATTCAACTACCTGAGTCTAAACAGGCTTGGGTCGCATTATTCGAATGATTGAATTGTTGCATGTGTAGGTGTTCAAGAAATCCAAAAATTGTGAGAATACAAATTGGAGCAGCCTGGCACATGGAGAGGAGGAAGAAATTGCTGGACCCTGGTTTGGTTAAACAGGGAGTTTAGTTTGATTGTTTTCTATACATAAAAAATGGTTGATTGAATATGCCGAAACCCTCATGGCTGAACAAACATGATTACTTTCACAAGATTGAAAAACGATTTTCAAACTGTCAATAATCAATGGGTTGTAAATCATGGGGGTACTGTACTTTATGTTATTTCTGTAAATCAGTACACGAGAAGCAGAAAATGGATGGCGAGTCAAAGCTATCAGTATCGGGTTGTCAAATTTTCTTTAAAATGATTTTGCATTTTAGGGGGAGAAAAATTATCAGAAAATCCAAAAACATTAGAAAATTTGAAAAAGCCAAAAATATGTTAAAATTCTAAAATTGAGTTTTTGCGTAGAAAGAGGAAATGATAGTACATCAGTAGACAGTTACAGTATGCTAAAGAAATGTAATGATTAAACAGCGTTAAACAGTCTCACTGATGATATCCCGATAGGTTTTTATACATTTAGTAAACTTTTTCGGGATATAAACCTAAATTCAAACTTACTTATTTCGTGGGGAACACTACTTGGATATATAGGTAACCCCTGAAATCTCGTTTGAAGGACCCCTCTTTCTGAAATACTAGGTCTTTATACTCAGTGATATCTGGGGTATTATTCTGGGACTTCTGCTGAATGGAAGTTCTGGCCTAGTCCTCGAATAATACTTTTCGCATTGCTTGAAACATAGCACAGCCTTCAGCAAATTGATGAAACAATAAAATTGATAGTCATTGCTGTTGTAATAAAAGATCCTCTAAAGGGGACACACCGAAAGTCGAACCGTCATCTCTCTGCTGAATGGAAGTTCTGACCTGAGCTCTCACGGTTTCGCATCTAACCCCTTACAGATATCATCTGTGGTATACTCACCTGTAAGACTGAATATTGGGATCTGGATACGGGAGTATATTCAAGGGGTGGGACACATGAATAAGTTTAAGTCTTAAAATATCTAATTCGTATCCTGAATCAGTTGAAATTTGTGTGAAAATTTAAGTGGATCAGTATATCGACAATCTAAGTGAATTGTTTAATTCTTAAAGTGTAATTAAGCTCAATGGTACTTGTGACTTGTCAAAACTGATATGATCCTGTGACGCATACTTAAACAAAAATATTGTCTGTAAATATGTTTGTACATATTTCTTTACTGCTTTATATTTTCAGAAAAAACAAAAAAAATTTGATTTATTGCTTTATTTTCGACAACCAATGTCTGAGATGCTGAGTTTCAAAATCTTAGTAAGCTGATTGTGTTTCTAAAAATAAAACAAGCTCATTAATTTGAACCTTGAGGTTTTTATCAAAAATTCAAAAACAGTTTGTTATATCTCCAAGGTCATTAGTTTGGACTTGGATGATTAACTGTGGGGGATTTGGATGCTTATATTGTTATAGAGCCAGTTTCCGATTTGATTCGATGAAACTGCCAAATTCATGAGAAATGTTTTAGAAAGATTGAATTGTCGGATTACGTTTCCTGGTACTCTAAAATGTTGTTACTTATATGATGTTTGAGTAATTGCAGATAGTCTAGCCTACGATCCCAAGAGCAGAGTCTAAGGAGGAGTCTGAAGACAAGCTTGAAGTTAGGGGGAGCTTGTAACCGGAAAGATAGGTGACGATCCCTAAAAGCACGGAAGCTTGATGAAATGGGGAGCCTGATGAAGCTGTTGATGATAGAGCCAGTGATGAGATCCTGATATAATAGTCAAAGAGAAGCTGATCAAAGAGAAAGATTGATGGATACTTTCAGTGTTAGACAATTTAGAAAGAGCATGAAGACTGATCAAGACTGAAGAGGTGTCATGATAGAGATTAGACACTGAAGACTTCGTCAATATCCAAGGGGGAGTCTGTTAGTGCATTATGTCTATTGACTTCGTCTTGTATCATGTAATAGGATAGAATAGGATAACCAGTGCACGAGGTTCGAGAATCAGATTTTAGTGGTTAAAGAGGTGATTTCGCTTGAAAGTGCTCCGTGCCATCTCGAGCGGAATCTCTCTAGTATATATAGTGCACTTGTCTATTTCATTTGGCACGGGATCTCCTGCCAAATTGTTCTCAGGTTGTAATCAGTGTTAAATCAATATAAGAGGCATTATAATTACATTGAGCTTCCATTTCATTGATTCCGCATTTGAATCGGATTAACAACTCTTCTGATCGACTCGTTTGGGTCCAACAACGATCCTCCAGAAATCATTGAGAAAATTGGCAAGGTCGCTTACAGGCTGAATCTACCGGCAGAACTCAGCGGAGTTCACAATGTCTTCCATGTGTCGAATCTGAAGAAGTGTCTGTCAGATGAGACCCTCATAGTTCCCTTAAAGGAGCTCACAATCGACGACCAGTTGCGATTCGTCGAGGAACCAGTAGAGATCACGGATCGAGATGTTAAGATTCTCAAGCATACTAGAATACCTCTTGTCCGAGTTCGTTGGAATCCCATCGTGGCGCAGAGTACACCTGGGAACGAGAAGACTAGATGAAACTCAAGTACCCCCAACTGTTCAAGAAAAACACAACCACTACTGAGGCGGAAGCTACTACAGAATTTCGGGACGAAATTCCAAATCAACGGGGGGATGATGTGACACCCCAGGAAAACCACGCAACTTAACTAGCTTCCTCAGTAACCACGTGCTAAATTTCGGGACGAAATTCTCTTACACGGGGAGAATGTGACAACCCTCAAAATTTCATGTAACCATACGATTTATTAATGATAATTAAAGTGCTTGATGACTGTATGGAATTACTTAACTACTCTCTGATTACTATGTTATACTTACATGTGCTTGTTAACATACTAGTAGTATACAGAAAAGTTACTAAATAGTTCTGTGTGCTTTCCTAAGTGTTGAGAATTAAAAGTGTTACAAAAATATATATATATATATATATATATATATATATATATATAGGACACTTTACGGATTACTTAAGCACTTTAACGAACCGGTATTAAACCGAACAACCGGACATTACCCGGAACACTAAAATTATACTAGAAGCATTGGTTTAACATTTCTGAGCTAGTTATGATCCCCGAACATCATAACAGCTCATAAAAATATCTACTAACTAGAAACCTAACTAATACTTACAATTTAACATTAAAGTAACTAACTTAGTTTAAACATACTCTACATACCCCCCCCCCCCACCTATAATCGGCCAACACCAAGGGCCCACGTTGGATTTTATTTGATTAAATTATTAGATCATGTTTCACCTTTTGAAACACATTACACACTAGTTAAAACCTTATGGAGGATTATAAGTTAGTCCAAGAGCTCCATAACCTTCATTGTCCACCCAAGATCACCAGCAGCACTTCTCTCTTCTTCTTCCCCATACTTTCGGCCGAAACCATCCACCACCCTACCACCATCGTTCGACTTTGCTTCATCCATTTTCTTAACACACAAGGGTGATAGAAGGTGCATAAAGAAGCTTGGAGCTTTCGGAAGTTCAAAGACCTTCTTCGTTTGCTATTAACGACCTCATTTCTTCTCTTGAACATCCCTAGCCTTGAGCTAGTGGTAAGAACATCCTACACTTCATGTTTCATCTTATTTAAGTGGTTAAAGTAGGTTACTTGATGATAAACTTAAAGAACACTAAGAAACTTGAACTTGAAACATGAACATAAGCTAAAGTTATGAAGAAATCATGTTGTTTAGTGTTTGCTTGTTGATCATTGTTTGTAAGTAGAAATGATGTGAGTCACCATGTAGTCTTGCTAGATCATGATTAAAAACATGATCTAGCAAGATGAGAAAGTAAAAATGTTGTAGGATGATGGAATCATCCACACATAAACAATGAACTTGAATGAATGAATATTTTCTTGAAAAAATAAAGATCAAAGTAGGTTATAATCATGTAGATCTAAAGATCTATGAGTGGTTTTTCGAAAGAACCAAGTGAAAAATATAAGTTTCATTAAAACTTGGATCTTACATAAACTAATCACATTTTTGGTGGATAAACAAGTGCAGAAACACTTGTATGACAAGAAAATTTCATGAAGAAATATTATTAGAAAATAAGATTGGAAGTTGTAAACACACAAACTCTTTAAAAATAATGTTTTTAAAGAACTAATCACATTTTAAAAGGTAACAAAACTTACTAAGGACACTAGTAAGTTACTACGTATTTTTATAAATTTTCAAGTTCATGAGTTTATAGTTTATGCTTGTTTTTGACAAGTTTGGTGAGTAGAGGTTGTATATTGTTGATTGAGAATTGTTTGAATGCATTTTTGAAAAGAAAATGATATGCTAGTAAGCATGGACACCTCCATTTACAAAGGAAACTCTGGCGAAATTTTTCTAAAATTTCAACACTTAGAAAATATTTTTCTAGCGAGTGTTTATAAACATATTTTTAACCTTGTTTGAAAATAAACTTCGCCATGATTTTTATTACAAAATACCAAGTGCCGGAGGTTGATTTTCGTAAATAAAATTTGATAAGTATATATGTTTAGAATATATATATATCTTCTATTAGAACACTTGTGTGGATACTTGTTTATTTTATGAGATAGTAATATTATTTTAGGATAAAATAATGTAACTTAACAATATAACTTGACATTTGAAGTGTGTGGTTTGTGATAGAAGTAATGAGTAGATAAACCGTACGTAGGATACGTGTTGTGCATGAGAAACTGATTGTTATTTGTACCTTACTAGGACGTGCTTGATTTCCTGATTATTTGAGTAATTAATCTAACCGAGCAAACCGAGCAAACCGAGGTGAGTTCACACACTTTCTAAGGCATGGGATTCCCGGTGGTTGGGAATGGGTTAAAGAATTTAAAACGGAATCTACATATCCTCCTTGGGTAGGATATGTACGGCCATCCTCCATAGGTAGGATGCCAATATTAATCATGCGTATTCTCCTTGGGTAGAATACATACATTCGTCCTCCTTGGGTAGGACAACAACCTTAAAACTTACTAGACAAAAACTCTATCATGAAGTCCCTCATTTTATATCGACTTAATCGCCGAGGCCAATGGCGAGCGGGTCATTAGTTAATAGCGCTATTAGGTTTAACAAACCTCACACCGTGCCAGTAGATGGGCGTGTACGAATGGACTATGGCAAACTATCAGTGCTAATAGATACTGATGTACGGCACAACTTATTTGCGTTAGTAGTCGATATGGTACGGTCTAGTGGTTCACATGGGGAAGCCCCCGCTGATCATGGATATGATTTAGGTAATAAAGAATGAATTGGTTAATCATACTTTCAACTACGGGGTAACCCCCACGGCAATTACGCCAACGAAAGTCAAACCACGTTTTCAGAAACAACTTAAAACTAATCAACCAACCGTGAACTCACTCAACTTTGTTGTTGACTCGTTGTTACATGCCTTACGGGTCGCTAGATGTTTATGGAGCTTGCACGAGGAGGAGATCGTTGTGGGATAAGGATTGTTATGACCCGTGCTTAATATTTAAATCCTTATGAACCTATTAAACTTACGTTTTGAACTATGGACTTATGTTTTAGGTCTCACGTTTTATGCTTCCGCTGTTTAATTCAAACTTGGTTAACTTTCTTTTGGTCATCAATTGTATTGTGGTTGGTTTTATTTACTTAATTATGTTGTACAATATGATTGGTGGCTCGATCCTGGTCATGTCACGCCTCCAAGCGGTGATATTACGCATAGTGGATTTTGGGGGTGTGACAGATTGGTATCAGAGCCATTGGTTATAGTGAACTTGGTTTTAAAAGGGGAAAAGTTTTTTGATAAAACCAAGCTATAATCCGTACAGTGCTTAACGATCCACAACGACGCTTCGCTCCACACGCAAGACTCGACACCATAGGTGGTATGATTTATGTTATATTGTCGGTTAGATAGTTCACACTATGCATTAATTAACGTGATATTTGCTATTTGAACCTTGTGTGCTTACTCTCTCCTGTCTTCCCACACTTACGCACTTTCACGACACCTTTCTCACTTACGTTGCTTCGTTGTGAAGATCATGAATGGACGCGGAGGACGTATCAACCTAACTCAAGCCCAGTTGACTGCTTTGATCAATGAACGAGTTGCTGAGGCGCTCGCAGCTGTCCCTGCAGGAGGTATAACCTGCTACTTCGACCTATCCTAGGACGTTTAGATCCTACCTTCACAAACCAACCCTCGTGCTTAACCTTGTCTTTTATTCTCGCACCACAGTTCAACCTGCTCAGCCTCCTGTGTGTACGTTCAAAACATTCATGGACTGCCGACCTAGTACTTTCAGCGACACAGAAGGAGTTGTGGGTCTTCTTCACTAGTTCGAGAAGCTTGAGTCTTCTTCACTGGTTCGACTTTGGTAACGGCTGGCAAAAGCATCTCCCGTTAGTGGAGTTTTCGTATAACAACAGTTACCACACCAGCATCCAGGCCGCTCCATTCGAGGCGTTGTACGGACGGAAGTGCCAATCACCTCTTTGTTGGGCAAAAGTTGGCGAAAGTCAAATCACAGGCCCAGAACTTGTAGTGGACACAACCGAGAAGATTGCTCAGATACGACAACGAATGGCAGTAGCTCGTGACCGTCAGAAAAGCTATGCTGACAAGCGAAGGAAACCACTCGAGTTCCAGGTTGGGGATCGAGTGCTACTCAAAGTCTCACCTTGGAAAGGTGTAGTTCGTTTTGGCAAACGAGGCAAACTCAATCCGTGTTATGTCGAACCGTTCGAAATCATTGAGAAAATTGGCAAGGTCGCTTACAGGCTGAATCTACCGGCAGAACTCAGCGGAGTTCACAATGTCTTCCATGTGTCGAATCTGAAGAAGTGTCTGTCAGATGAGACCCTCATAGTTCCCTTAAAGGAGCTCACAATCGACCACCAGTTACGATTCGTCGAGGAACCAGTAGAGATTACTGATCGAGATGTTAAGATTCTCAAGCATACCAGATTACCTCTTGTCCGAGTTCGTTGGAATTCCCGTCGTGGCCCAGAGTACACCTGGGAACGAGAAGACCAGATGAAACTCAAGTACCCCCAACTGTTCAAGAAAAACACAACCACTACTGAGGCGGAAGCTACTGCAGAATTTCGGGACGAAATTCCAAATCAACGAGGGGATGATGTGACACCCCAGGAAAACCACGCAACTTAACTAGCTTCCTCAGTAACCACGTGCTAAATTTCGGGACGAAATTCTCTTAACAGGGGGAGAATGTGACAACCCTCAAAATTTCATGTAACCATACGATTTATTAATGATAATTAAAGTGCTTGATGACTGTGTGGAATTACTTAACTGCTCTCTGATTACTGTGTTATACTTACATGTGCTTGTTAACATACTAGTAGTATACAGAAAAGTTACTAAATAGTCCTGTGTGCTTTCCTAAGTGTTGAGAATTAAAATTGTTACAAAAATATATATATAAGACACTTTACGGATTAATTAAGCACTTTAACGAACTGGTATCAAACCGAACAACCGGACATTACCCGGAACATTAAAATTATACTAGAAACATTGTTTTGACATTTCTGAGCTAGTTATGATCCCCGAACATCATAACACCTCATAAAAATATCAACTAACTAGAAACCTAACTAATGCTTACAATTTAACCTTAAAGTAACTAACTTAGTTTAAACCTACTCCACATACCCCCCCCACCTATAATCGGCCAACACCAAGGGCCCACATTGGATTTTATTTGATTAAATTATTAGATCATGTTTCACCTTTTGAAACACATTACACACTAGTTAAAACCTTATGGAGGATTATAAGTTAGTCCAAGAGCTCCATAACCTTCATTGTCCACTCAAGATCACCAACACCACTTCTCTCTTCTTCCTCCCCATACTTTCGGCCGAAACCATCCACCACCCTACCACCATCATTCGACTTTGCTTCATCCATTTTCTTAACACACAAGGGTGATAGAAGGTGCACAAAGAAGCTTGGAGCTTTCGGAAGTTCAAAGACCTTCTTCGTTTGCTATTAACCACCTCATTTCTTCTCTTGAACATCCCTAGCCTTGAGCTAGTAGTAAGAACATCTTACACTTCATATTTCATCTTATTTAAGTGGTTAAAGTAGGTTACTTGATGATAAACTTAAAGAACACTAAGAAACTTGAACATGAAACATGAACATAAGCTAAAGTTATGAAGAAATCATGTTGTTTAGTGTTGATATGCTTGTTGATCATTGTTTGTTAGTAGAAATGATGTGAGTCACCATGTAGTCTTGCTAGATCATGATTAAAAACATGATCTATCAAGATGAGAAAGTGAAAATGTTGTAGGATGATGGAATCATCCACACATAAACTATGAACTTGAATGAATGAATATTTTCTTGAAAAATAAAGATTAAAGTAGGTTATAATCATGTAGATCTAAAGATCTATGAGTGGTTTTTCGAAAGAACCAAGTGAAAAATATAAGTTTCATTAAAACTTGGATCTTACATAAACTAATCACATTTTTTGTGGATAAACAAGTGTAGAAACACTTGTATGACAAGAAAATTTCATGAAGAAATATTTTTAGAAAATAAGATTGGAAGTTGTAAACACACAAACTCTTTTAAAATAATGTTTTTAAAGAACTAATCACATTTTAAAAGGTAACAAAACTTACTAAGGACACTAGTAAGTTACTACATATTTTTATAAATTTTCAAGTTCATGAGTTTATAGTTTATGCTTGTTTTTGACAAGTTTGGTAAGTAGAGGTTGTATATTGTTGATTGAGAATTGTTTGAATGAATTTTTGAAAAGAAAATGATATGCTAGTAAGCATGGACACCTCCATTTACAAAGGAAACTCTCGCGAAATTTTTCTAAAATTTCAACACTTAGAAAATATTTTTCTAGCGAGTGTTTACTAACATATTTTTAACCTTGTTTTCAAAATAAACTTCGCCATGATTTTTATTACAAAATACCAAGTGCCGGAGGTTGATTTTCATAAATAAAATTTGATAAATATATATATTTAGAATATATATATATCTTCTATTAGAACACTTGTGTAGATACTTGTTTATTTTATGAGATAGTTATATTATTTTAGGATAAAATAATGTAACTTAACAATATAACTTGACATTTGAAGTGTGTGGTTTGTGATAGAAGTAATGAGTAGATAAACTGTACGTAGGATACGTGTTGTGCATGAGAAACTGATTGTTATATGTACCTTATTAGGACATGCTTGATTTCCTGATTATTTGAGTAATTGATCTAACCGAGCAAACCGAGGTGAGTTCACACACTTTCTAAGGCACGGGATTCCCGGTGGTTGGGAATGGGTTAAAGAATTTAAAACGGAAACTACATATCCTCCTTGGGTAGGATATGTACGGCCATCCTCCATAGGGTAGGATGCCAATATTAATCCTACGTATTCTCCTTGGGTAGAATACGTACGTTCGTCCTCCTTGGGTAGGACAACAACCTTAAAACTTACTAGACAAAAACTCTATCATGAAGTCCCTCATTTTATATTGACTTAATCGCTGAGGCCAATGGCGAGTGGGTCATTAGTTAATAGCGCTATTAGGTTTAACAAACCTCACACCGTGCCAGTCGGACGGACGTGTACTAATGGACTATGGCAAACTGTCAGTGATGATAGACACTGATGTAGGGCACAACTTATTTGCGTTAGTAGTCGATATGGTACGGTCTAGTGGTTCACATGGGGAAGCCCCCACTTATCATGGATATGGTTTGGTAGTAAAGAACGAACTGGTTAATCATACTTTCAACTACGGGGTAACCCCCACGGCAATTACGCCAACGAAAGATAAACCATGTTTTCAGAAACAACTTAAAACTAATCAACCAACCGTGAACTCACTCAACTTTGTTGTTGACTCGTTGTTACATGCCTTACGGGTCGCTAGATGCTTATGGAGCTTGCACGAGGAGGAGGTCGTTGTGGGATAAGGATTGTTATGACCTGTGCTTAATATTTAAATCCTTATGAACCTATTAAACTTACGTTTTGAACTATGGACTTATGTTTTAGGTCTCACGTTTTATGCTTCCTGTAACACCCTTAAATTTTTCACTAGTTTTTAATGATAAACAACACCATTTCTAGTAAAAATATTGATTAAACAACATGTCATTCGCTAACGAAGTTCATAAGTAACAAAGACCTTAGTCAACTGAAGACTAAGGTAAAACGTTTTATAATTTTGTTTAACATGTGTTTGCAACCCATACACAAATACTACAAAAGATCTAAAATATTGCGGAAGCTTCAAAATGGAGTGTTCGGTTCTTCATTCAATCACTTGATCGCCACCCGAAAGATCCACCAAATTACCTATGATTAAAACCGTCAAATTATAGTTTTGACGTTGATATATAATATAAACACAAGATTGGACATCACATTTGAAATAATGATAACAAAACAACTATTCTGGGTCTACCGTAAATTACGGTATCACCGTAATTTACGGTGAATCCTGGAGATTTCTGGTCACCGTAAACCAGGAGATATTCACCATAACAATTCTGATCCTTACCGTAAATTACGGTATTGCCGTAATTTATGGTAGGCCCTGGAAAACTATGTCTTGTTTTGATTTTTGTTCATCTCATTCACCAATCTTGTAATTCGCTTTTCTAACAACTCATTACATCCAATTCTAGTGTTTCTAACATGTGATAATACTAACCAATAACCTACAACAATCCATCATATTCCGGATTATAAATCATGTTTTTCTTGATTATTTGACCTGTTTGGCTCATCTAAGGAATCCTCCTATATGACGACTACCAACGGGTACCAACCGAATTTAATCAATCAAACAATTTAACGACTTCATTGCTTAATTCAAAACAGCTCTTATTCAAAATTCAATTACATATTTAAATCATCCGATATAATAAATGTAACGGGTCAAGTTACATACCTTAGCGCACGCCCTTCAACCGCGAATCACCACCAGCTTGTCCGCTCGACGTTCCGGTATCTTGTCCTATAGAGTTCAATTCAAGACATGTTTAGAACTCTCTTTAGACCTCACTTCGCATAATATACCGAAACATCTTAATTTGGCGTTAAGGCTTTAAATTTCTGTTTTTAAGCCTTCTTTGAGGCATTTCTACAAACACTATGAGGGCAGAATTTTTCTACATCATTCATACTCATGTTTATAGCTTATTAATTAGTTAACTTAACATCAATAAAGCCCTCATATAGCATTTTAATCATTATACCTTCCTGAAATCACTTTTCTATAATCAATTTACACTAGGATAATCATCTAACCCTAGTGTTCATCATCATCATGTAAAACCCACAACTCACCTTCAAGGTGTTCATGGAATTTTCCTGAATTTGGTCATGATTTAGCATGAAATCAGTTAGGTTTCACTTCTAAACACCTTATCAATTCTAATCAAACCATATAACACACATGCAACATAAATTCTCAGATTTTTCCAAAATCATGAGAAATTCAAACTAAGAATTAGCACGAATTTTTACATACCTTGTAACCCTCTTGTGATGAGGATCACTAATCTATGTTTAGATTTCGTTTTTGATCAGATTTGAGCCTTCAATTTGATTGTTTTGTGAGGTTAGGGTTTTTGGAATGGGGGTGTCGCCCCCTGCTACTTCTTGGTCGACCAACACTTCAATTTTTGGAGTGTTTGGTTTATTTCTAATCAAGTTTCAGATTTTAACAACTAAGGTCCCTCTATTTTGTTCCACATGTAGTTTGGTAGCTTTTAATCACCTCATAAGCTATTTCTAGTCTATTAACTAACTAGGTTAAAAGTTTCTAGTTAGTAAATTTTTTTTTCCCGATTATTTATACTCTATAATTTTTAATATAACGTTTTATATTTTCGGGGTGTTACAAGTCCACCCCCCTTAAAAGGGGTTTCGTCCCCGAAACCGAATTACGTACCAAATAATGAAGGGTAGAGTCGTCGCATTTCTTCCTTGGACTCCCACGTAGTGTCCGAGCCTTTTCTATGCTCCCATCTGACTTTGACTTGGTCAATTTGTTTATTTCGTAAACGTTTGACCTTTCTGTCTAAAATCTCAACCGGTCTTACCGCATAATTCAGACTATTATCCACTTCGATATCATCGTAATGGATATAGGTCGTTTCGTCTGCTAGGCACTTTCTTAATTGCGATACGTGGAACGTGCCATGGATCCCAGTTAGTTCCTCCGGTAGCTCAAGGCGATAAGCTACCTTGCCAACTCTTTCAATAATTTTAAACGGCCCGATAAACCTCGGACTTAGCTTCCCCCTTTTTCTGAATCTAATAACGCCCTTCCATGGGGAAACTTTTAGCATGACCATGTCACCAACCTGAAATTCGATTGGCCTATTCCTTTTATCAGCGTATGCCTTTTGCCTGTCTTGAGCTGCCTTCAAGTGTGCTCGAAATATATCGATCTTTTCATTAGTGGCTCGTACTATATCTTGATGAGCGAGTTCACGTGGACCCACCTCACCCCAACATACTGGGGTTCGACACTTCCTACCGTAAAGCATTTCGTATGGTGCCATCTTAATACTAGATTGGTAACTGTTGTTATACGAAAACTCAACTAACGGTAGATGAACATCCCAACTGCCTCCAAAGTCGATTATACACGCCCGCAGCATGTCTCCCAATGTTTGTATCGTTCTTTCACTTTGTCCGTCCGTTTGAGGATAGTACGCGGTGCTAATGAACAATTTGGTTCCCATTTGCTCTTGGAAATCCCGCCAGAAATTTGATGTAAACCGGGTATCCCTATCAGACACGATGGACACCGGCACCCCATGACGGGCTATTATTTCGTTGGTATAAACTTCCGACATCTTTTCTGACGTGTAAGTCTCACGAATCGGAATGAAGTGAGCACTTTTCGTCAATCTGTCCACCACTACCCATATGGCATCAAAGCCACGATTTGTTTTAGGCAACTTGGTCAGTAGATCCATTGTGATATGTTCCCATTTCCAAACCGGAACTTCTAACGGTTGGAGTTTGCCGTATGGTTTCTGATGCTCCGCCTTGACTTGTAAACATGTCAAGCATTTTTCCACGTACTTCGCCACATCCCTCTTCATTCCGGGCCACCAATAATTTTGTTTCAAATCATTGTACATCTTGGTTGCACCCGGATGAATCGAATAACGGGATTTATGAGCTTCATCAAGTAGAAGCGCCTTCACTCCACAGGTATGTGGGACCCATATCCTTCCGGATCGAGTCTTTAACCCGTGATTCCCATCCGACAAATCTTTCAACTGACCAATTATTCTTTCTTTCTTCCAATTCTCTTCTTTTACTGCTTCCAAATGGGCCCCTCGAATACGTTCAAGTATACCCGAGGTTACCACGAGTTGCATCGATCTTACTCGTATCGGAACATAATCCATTTTTCTGCTCAAAGCATCTGCCACCGCATTAGCCTTCCCTGGGTGATAACGTATTTCGCAATCGTAGTCTTTCACCGTTTCCAGCCATCGCCTTTGTCGCATATTTAACTCCTTCTGATCGAAGAAGTATTTCAAACTCTTGTGGTCGGTGAATATGGTGCACTTTACTCCATACAAGTAGTGCCTCCATATTTTTAATGCAAACACTACCGCCGCTAACTCGAGATCGTGTGTCGGATATTTCTTCTCGTGTATCTTCAATTGCCTCGAGGCATAAGCTATTACCTTGCCCCGTTGCATCAACACGCAACCGAGTCCCGATAGTGAAGCATCCGAATAAACCTCCATGTCTTCGACTCCGTCCGGCAATGTTAGTACCGGAGCTTGAGTTAACTTTTCTTTTAGCGTTTGAAACGCTTTCTCTTGGTCAACACCCCCAAATGAACCTCTCTTTCTTTCGTGTTAGCTTTGTTAGTGGTGACGCAATCTTGGAGAAATCTTGAATAAATCTCCTGTAATATCCCGCGAGCCCCAAAAAGCTTCTAATTTCTGAAGGGTTCTTCGGGGGATTCCATTTTGACACAGCCTCTATCTTTGACGGATCCACCAATACTCCGTCGGCACTTATAACATGGCCAAGAAATTGTACCTCTCGTAACCAAAAGGCACATTTAGAGAATTTTGCGTATAGCTTCTCTCGTCTAAGAGTCTCTAACACTTCTTGTAAGTGATGTGCGTGTTCAGCTTCACTTTTCGAATATACCAATATATCATCGATAAACACGATGACCGACTTGTCCAGCATTGGCTTGCAAACCCGGTTCATGAGGTCCATGAAAGCCGCGGGTGCGTTTGTTAGCCCGAATGACATCACGAGGAATTCGTAATGTCCGTATCTTGTGCGGAAAGCCGTCTTCGGCACATCTTCTTCTTTGACCTTTAGTTGGTGATACCCCGATCTAAGGTCAATTTTGGAAAACCAGTTCGCACCTTGTAGTTGGTCAAATAAATCATCTATCCTCGGGAGCGGGTATCGGTTCTTTACCGTGAGTTTGTTTAACTCCCGGTAATCGATACACATGCGCATGCTCCCGTCTTTCTTTCTCACGAACAATACCGGTGCGCCCCAAGGAGACACACTCGGTCTTATGAATCCCTTGTCAAGCAGGTCTTGGATTTGGGACATCAACTCTTGTAATTCTGACGGTGCAAGTCGGTACGGGGCTTTTGCTACTGGTTTCGCGCCCGGAATCAATTCGATCCCGAACTCTACTTCCCGTTCAGGCGGTATCCCCGGTAAATCTTCCGGAAAAACATCTTCATAATCTCGTACTACCGGTACATCTCCAATCTTTCGTGATTCTTTTTCGGGTTCATTAGCGTATATCATGAATGCCTTGCATCCTCGCCTCATTAGCTCGTGAGCTTTCAACATTGAGCATACTATGGGATTTCCTCCTTTCTCGCCATAAATGGTGACGTGTTTCCCGCTCGGAGATGTTAGTTTTATCTCTTTACGGAAGCACACGACCTTTGCATGGTGTCGAGATAGCCAATCCATCCCAACGACCACTTGAAATTCTCCCATCGACATCGGGATTAGATTTATCAAATATTCTTCATCGACAATGCTCAGTTTACAATTTTCACATACATCGCAAACAATAAAGCTTTTGTTATTACCTATCTCTACTTCTAAAGGCACAGGTAATTTTGTTAGAACAAATGAAGGATGCCGAACAAATCCATATGAAACAAAGG
Organism: Helianthus annuus; assembly: GCF_002127325.2. Taxonomy (NCBI): domain Eukaryota; kingdom Viridiplantae; phylum Streptophyta; class Magnoliopsida; order Asterales; family Asteraceae; genus Helianthus; species Helianthus annuus. The sequence goes on from NC_035442.2 coordinate 16,675,075, forward strand.
ATTTATTCGCACCCGTATCAAATAACACACGTGCAGGAATTGAATTTACAGCAAATATACCTGAGACTACGTCAGGTTCAACCTTTGCTTCTGCGGCGGTTAGTTGAAAAGATCTTGCCTTTGCCTTAGGTGCTTCACCTTTCGGTTCCTGCCCATCCTTCTTTCCAACCAGTTCCGGGCATTCCGACTTCTTATGACCCGTTCGATAACAATTGTAACAAACCGTCACTTTCCCCGGGCATGATATAGCTATATGTCCCGTTTTCTTGCATATGGGACAAGGCTTATCCTTGTAACGACATTCGCCTTTATGACCCTTCCCGCAGATCCTGCAACTTGGCGACCCGCCCTTTGTATCGGATTTCTTTGCGCTTTCGTTTGTTCGTGCCTTCTTAGTAGGGCTTGGATTCACATCTTGCGCTCTCCGTTCACCCCTTTCGATGCTCTTTTTCAATTCGATCTCCCTTTCCCGAGCAGCATTTATAATCTCGGTAAGGGTCTCGTATTTGGAAGGGGTGATAAATTCCCTATATTCGGCGCATAACATGTTATGATAGTAGTATATCTTTTGTTCTTCGTTCATCACTAGATCGTCACAGAACTTCATCTTATCCATGAACGTTGCCGTAATCTTGTCTATGGTCTCGTTTTTGTGCCTAAGTTGCATGAACTCTTCCTTGATTTTATTCACAACCGCTTTGGGGCTATGATGCTTAAGAAATGGCGTCTTGAATTCTTCCCAAGTCATGACCTTAGCAGCTTCAATACCGATCTCTCTCTTTTTGTTTTCCCACCAATCTTTTGCTTGATTTCTTAGTTGACCCGTACCATAGGCTACATAGTCTTCTACATCACAATGGGTCCTCTCGAATACCCCCTCAATATCACTTAGCCATCTTTGGCACAATATTGGGTCAACCTCTCCATTATATATTGGTGGTTTACAAGCCATGGATTCCTTGTATGAATAAGGCTTTCGTCCTCCATGCTTTTCCTTTGTTATATTCAATTCATCTTCTAGTTTCTTGATTCTATCTTCTACCATTGATAAAACTGTGTTTTGAATTCTATCAATGAAGCCTGTCAAACTGTTTTCGATCGCCTTTCCAACCTCTTCGGCAATCACTTCCCTCACTTGTTCGGTGACTCTTGGCACCGCATCATCGTTACCTTTATCAGCCATCTCTATTTCTGAAATGTTTACACAAGTTGTTAAAACATTCCATTTATAACACATGCTTTACTTATTTGATTCAATCAAGTTCACGACTTGATTTGATCGTTCTTGCTTTTGATTCAATCAAGTTCACAACTTGATTTGATCGTTCTTGCTTTTGATTCAATCAAGTTCACAACTTGATTTGATCATTCTTGCTTTTGATTCAATCAAGTTCACAACTTGATTTGATCGTTCTTGCTTTTGATTCAATCAAGTTCACAACTTGATTTGATCGTTCTTGCTTTTGATTCAATCAAGTTCACAACTTTTTTTGATCGTTCTTGCTTTTAAATGAGCTTACTTGCTCTTTTCATGCATATTTATTCATTTCCTATTCTTTACATAATATAAAATTTATTAACAGAAGTTAATTCTTACCGGACGGTCGATCAAGCTTGAACCGAACACTTTGTAGACAACCTTGAGCTCTGATTACCAACTTGTAACACCCTTAAATTTTTCACTAGTTTTTAATGATAAACAACACCATTTCTAGTAAAAATATTGATTAAACAACATGTCATTCGCTAACGAAGTTCATAAGTAACAAAGACCTTAGTCAACTGAAGACTAAGGTAAAACGTTTTATAATTTTGTTTAACATGTGTTTGCAACCCATACACAAATACTACAAAAGATCTAAAATATTGCGGAAGCTTCAAAATGGAGTGTTCGGTTCTTCATTCAATCACTTGATCGCCACCCGAAAGATCCACCAAATTACCTATGATCAAAACCGTCAAATTATTAGTTTTGACGTTGATATATAGTATAAACACAAGATTGGACATCACATTTGAAATAATGATAACAAAACAACTATTCTGGGTCTACCGTAAATTACGGTATCACCGTAATTTACGGTGAATCCTGGAGATTTCTGGTCACCGTAAACCAGGAGATATTCACCATAACAATTCTGATCCTTACCGTAAATTACGGTATTACCGTAATTTACGGTAGGTCCTAGAAAACTATGTCTTGTTTTGATTTTTGTTCATCTCATTCACCAATCTTGTAATTCGCTTTTCTAACAACTCATTACATCCAATTCTAGTGTTTCTAACATGTGATAATACTAACCAATAACCTACAACAATCCATCATATTCCGGATTATAAATCATGTTTTTCTTGATTATTTGACCCGTTTGGCTCATCTAAGGAATCCTCCTATATGACGACTACCAACGGGTACCAACCGAATTTAATCGATCAAACAATTTAACAACTTCATTGCTTAATTCAAAACAGCTCTTATTCAAAATTCAATTACATATTTAAATCATCCGATATAATAAATGTAACGGGTCAAGTTACATACCTTAGCGCACGCCCTTCAACCGCGAATCACCACCAGCTTGTCCGCTCGACGTTCCGGTATCTTGTCCTATAGAGTTCAATTCAAGACATGTTTAGAACTCTCTTTAGACCTCACTTCGCATAATATACCGAAACATCTTAATTTGGCGTTAAGGCTTTAAATTTCTGTTTTTAAGCCTTCTTTGAGGCATTTCTACAAACACTATGAGGGCAGAATTTTTCTACATCATTCATACTCATGTTTATAGCTTATTAATTAGTTAACTTAACATCAATAAAGCCCTCATATAGCATTTTAATCATTATACCTTCCTGAAATCACTTTTCTATAATCAATTTACACTAGGATAATCATCTAACCCTAGTGTTCATCATCATCATGTAAAACCCACAACTCACCTTCAAGGTGTTCATGGAATTTTCCTGAATTTGGTCATGATTTAGCATGAAATCAGTTAGGTTTCACTTCTAAACACCTTATCAATTCTAATCAAACCATATAACACACATGCAACATAAATTCTCAGATTTTTCCAAAATCATGAGAAATTCAAACTAAGAATTAGCACGAATTTTTACATACCTTGTAACCCTCTTGTGATGAGGATCACTAATCTATGTTTAGATTTCGTTTTTGATCAGATTTGAGCCTTCAATTTGATTGTTTTGTGAGGTTAGGGTTTTTGGAATGGGGTTGTCGCCCCCTGCTACTTCTTGGTCGACCAACACTTCAATTTTTGGAGTGTTTGGTTTATTTCTAATCAAGTTTCAGATTTTAACAACTAAGGTCCCTCTATTTTGTTCCACATGTAGTTTGGTAGCTTTTAATCACCTCATAAGCTATTTCTAGTCTATTAACTAACTAGGTTAAAAGTTTCTAGTTAGTAAATTTTTTTTTCCCGATTATTTATACTCTATAATTTTTAATATAACGTTTTATATTTTCGGGGTGTTACACTTCCGCTGTTTAATTCGAACTTGGTTAACTTTCTTTTGGTCATCAATTGTATTGTGGTTGGTTTTATCTACTTAATTATGTTGTTCAATATGATTGGTGGCTCGATCCTGGTCATGTCACGCCTCCAAGCGGTGATATTCCGCATGGTGGATTTTGGGGGTGTGACACACTTAAAGGAATCAACCTTGTGGGCATTATACCTGTGGCGTGTCAGTTAATCTTGTCCGGCCCTACAAACAGGCCCTGACGAATGACAAATAAGTAAATCTGTATACAAGATTATTTTTAAATAATTGTCCCAAGTTATAAATGATATTTTTGCCTAAGTGCATTCAAATCAATTTTTAAACATTTTCAAAATGAGTTAGTTAAGTTGTATTTACCAGTGTAAACTGACGTATTTTCCAAAAAGGCTAAGTGTAGGTACTATACGTAATAGGCTGGCTACTCCAGGCATCAATAATCAAGTCTCGCAAGCTCTAGATGTTAAAGTCTGTTGAACAATTTCCTTTTTCTTTTGATCCGCCTGTGGATCTGTTTCAACTATTTTGTGATACTTAATATTACAATTTATTCAGTTGAAATGAATCTATCTTTTGCTTCTGATGTGCATTTAAATTTGTGTTGTTTGACTATGACGATATCAACTACGTCACGATACTCCCCACCGGGCCCACCGGTAATACGTGGAAATATCGGGGTGTGACAATACTGCACGCTAAACTTGTTAACTTGTAATCAATAAACACCTGTTGTTTGGACACACATGGGTATTGCAAGCCCTACTCGTATACTTATTTACACGATATTGTACATTAGGTGATGTGTATCAGACCTAACACATTATTAACGCTAGAAGTACATTAACACATACCAAGCAAACTAAGGTGAGTTCACTACTCTTTTACAAGCATGAGTCCCGGGGGACAAAACTAATATTCCTGGGAGGAATACTTTTTAAATGTTGTAGTTTAATTACGATGTCGGTTAATAAACTCAAACTCTATCACGAAAGTCCCTACTTGCTACCGATGTAACGCCTCGCTTTTCGCAGCTTTCCGTTTTTAGAAAGTTCATCTTGTAATTCTATTTTCGGAAACTCGTTTCCTTTATAATCGCATCTCATTTTGAATCATTGTAAATCCGAGGCTTTGATTATAATAAAATTGATCTTTTATGTGAAATATACATTGTTTGTACATGTTTAAACATTGATACATACATCCGTTGATACATGATTCGTAATTCTCATAAACGTAAGTTTAACTCGTAAACAATGATCGTGTATTCGTAATTCATAAACGTTGCATACATACAAGACACTTGACTATTGATTATGAGACTTATACTTATTTAACACTTCGTTACATGATACACATACTTGTTTGTTACTCGTTACATATTTCTTTTACATTAAAACGTGTTACTTCTCATATCATACCTTAGAACATAATGTTCCTACCTTAAAACATGTTATATACACATATTAGGACTTGTAACATGTTGGTTATTCATTAAACATCATTATGTAACATATATATATATATATATATATATATATATATATATATATATATATATATATATATATATAACATAAGTTGAACAAAAAACATAAAACAGAATAAGGCTGCAACAGTTCCGATCGGAACTTTCAACCAGCCATAACTCTTTTTTTTTTTTTTTGTTAGTTCAACACCCAACTACTTGCATTAAAGATCCAACCACCTAAACCCTAATCTCTTCACTATAAATACAACATATTCCCATCCATTTTACCACTTTTACAACACTTAAACACTCTTAAAATCCATCCTAAACGTAGCTGAGTTTCAGCAACATTGAACAGAAAGTTCCAGCCATTAAAAGTGAGTTTTAACTCACATCTTCTTCTATTTTCTTCTCGTTTCTTTTTCTAAAACACTTGGATAATCTCTAGAAAGGTTTTCACAAGTTTGCTTGGGCAAACTAAGGTGAAACCTCAACATTTTTGAGGTCCAAAATGCACTAAACTTTCTGCTTGTTTTTATCTTTTCATATGTTCATGTTTTGATAGAAAACTTGATGGAATCTTATTCCCACCAAGCTCACAACTTAGTCTACGGTTGTGGGTTTGTGTTTACGGGATTTCCATCAAAGTTTTGGGTTCAAACACCCCTTTTATTTCCGTTTATACATGGTAATCAGATGATGATAACAAGCACAAGTCATCATCTTCCATATGATGAACTTGTGACTTGTAAAGTGTGAACAAATGGAAGCTTGGGCTTTCCAAACTAAGTTCCACTCCTTCATTTGAACCTTGTGAACACTCTTATGGCTTGTTAGAATAGATTTAATTTCTTGTTATTCATGACCCTCCAACCATCCTCATGATGGTGTGTGTAGTGGTAAATCATATAACGAGGTTTTAACCTCCATGCTTAACATACATGATGCTACATGATAATACATTATTGGACTTAGTTTTAGGATATTATTATTACTACATAAACTATAAGTAACTATATAAAACATGGCTGAGTTTGTGATGTTAATCAATTTATGATTATTCGTCATAAACCTAGGCTAATATATCTAAAGTTCTAAGATACTTGTTATAATTCTAATGGGCAATTTGGGTCCCATGAAACCACTTAAATATAGTGTCATAAACAAGCATTTAGACTTAGATATTAGTTTCATATACATACTTTTTACTACTTTAAATTCCAATTCCGAAAATTCCATTCTTAATCCTCGAACTTACATACCTTTGTTTATCCTTGTAGGGTGACTCGGTGTTCCATCCTCAACAAACAACTCTTCACAGGATTACCAAGTTTGAAGCTTGCAAAATCGTGAGTACACTTGACCCATTTTCGCTTTACACTTTTTTGGGTGCAATATGTTAACCTTATCAAATCACAACACATTATACTTTATGCAATGCACAAAATAATCCAAATACATGCATACTTACTTGTTATACTTGATTCATATTCTTGGGTGATTCTTATGTGATACAATAGTCATTAACTTCGTACGAGCCTTCATTTAACATGTATAGCGCTATAGGAGTAATGCACTGTCACACCCCAACCGATGGCGGAAACATCGGAGTGAGACGAAGAAAGATTGCTCATCACAATAACGCTAATTATGACAATAGAATTAAAAATAAATTGATTTCATTCATAACAAAATGTTACAATACATGGGACTTAAAATACAACATGTTCAATACAAGAAAACAATACAACAAACAAGTATGAAATTGATACTACATATTAAATTCTAAGACGTCTAAATGTGTATCTAAGCATCATCACTACTTCAATTTCAAAGCATCGTCATCCTCAACCTGTAACATGTTTAAAATAAAGTTCAATGCAAAAGCAAAGGCGAGTGTACAGGTTTTTGTACATAGCATAAAAGATAAGTTTTTTTAAACAATTCCACATGGCAAGCTATTGAAACAAGATAAATAATAAAATCGGCATGTGTTCAAATAATCAAACCAATGATGAAACGCAATAAGCTCTTAACATAACCCAAAGTTTACAGGCGGTGCGTTAATCCTATAGCGCTATATATGTCAAGGATCGGCTCGTACGAAGTTAATGATAAGTCTAATACAAAATGTATAACCCCAAATTTAAAGTATCAAGTAATCAAGTATGCATGCATGTATAAGGAATGTGTGTGCATTTAGGAATAAAGTTTAAGTGTATGTTTATAGTTTAACATGTTACACCCCAAAAGGTGGTAAACGAAAAGGGGGTTCAAGTAAACTCATAAAATTACTAATTCTTCTGATTATCTAAGTGTTGACGAGTGAATGAGTTTAGGAGGTTGAATGTATACGGATTGGAGTTCAAGGTAAGTTTAAAGTTGGAATTCGGAATTTAAAAGTATATGGAAAGTAAATATTTATGAGAAAATAACCATCTAGCACATAATACTCGTTTTTTGACAGTATGAAACCCATAGGGGTTTGAATGTTTTCATGGGTTAAAGTACCCATTAGAATCGTAACGAGAACTAAGTTCCTAGATTGCCATCAAACATTCGGTTACTATAGGTTTATATATTCTATATAGTATATAACATAAGTCTTAGTCCATCAAGTATAACAATATTATCATGAAAGTCATGCATAGAGGTAGGAAGATAAATCTTCCATTTTAAGACCTCTTTTATATTCACCAATGCATAAGTTGTCACAAGACAATAAGGATGGTCATGAATGTACAATAAGGAATTAAAATAAACTAACTAACTAACTAAGAAGAAAACATCAACTGATGTGTGGATTTGTAAGTAGGATAGCCCAAGCTATCCAAATAATCACACATATTCAAGTTCAAGACTTGTTCATCACTTGTGGGTTAAAACCCTTTTAAAACAGAAAGTTTTGAGGCTTAAAACCTCTAGATTTGTATGTTACAACCTTGTTTTTAAGCACACATAATCATAGTCTTGATTAGTGGCATAAGGACATAGGAATGTATAAAGAAAATATAAGTTCATGTATGTTTAATAAATTTTCCTTTCAAAACAGAAAGTTGGACCTCATTTTGGTGATGTTTCACCTTGGTTTTCCATGGAAAACCTTGTGAGAACAATTCTAGAGGTGTTCCACACTTTGTAGAGGAAGAAGAAGTGAAAAAGATGGAAGAAAGGTGAAGAAAAGTGCTCATTTAGCACTTAGAATAATCAGCCCAAAACTTGCATTTTCAGCTGAGATTAGAGTGTTTTGAGAGTGTAAAAGAGTTGGAAAAATGAAAATGATTGTTGGGAGGCTTGGTTTTATAGTTGAGTGAGGTTAGGTGAGTGTTTAATGAAGTTTAGAAGCCCATTGGTAGAGAATGGAGGTGGAGGTTGGGGCCATAAATACAAGATTCAAAATTTATGTTTTAGGGTGACGGTTGGAGCCAAAAATGCAGATTCAAAACGTGGGTTTTAGGGGAGGTTTGGCTTTTTGTCACAAAAGGTCCCTCAAGTTTGATAAGTATGCAATTAGGGCCCCAAAGTTAGGTTTTAGGGTGTTTTCGAGTGCTTTTCGTGTAGTTTCAAGCGTGTAACAAGCATACAAGTATCGTAAAATTAATAGTGATGTCAAGTATGTCCAATGTATGTGAAATATGTAAAACAAGTATCGGTAATGTCGGTTGTAACACATAGTTGTCGGTTATCGCACAAAATGCAAGTATAGGCGATTTACGATCTATAACACATAATTGCAAGTATAATTAATATGTCGAAGGTGGTTACAAGTATAATATGATGTATTATGATGTATAATAAGTATTGGAATCATTAATTGTTGGTTAATCACAAGTATTGCACGTAAACGTGTTGAAAGTCGGTTATTTGCACGTATCGTCACATAGTTTCGAATTAGGGTTCGTTGCATGCGATTATGTCACACCCCCAAAATCACCACCTAGGGAGTGTCCCTGCTAGTCGTCACACGCCTAGCAGGGACTGTTTGGTATCAGAGCCACTGGTTATAGTGAATTGGTTTTAAAAATGTTTTATAAAACCAGACTATAACTGAACTGATACGACATACTGATACGACATGGACCATGACACTCAGCTCCAGGCAGCAAGGTTCGTCTCTTGTTTACTATTGTATAATATAGTTAGTACATACTCATGATTGATATCACACTCGAACGCACACATGCCATTACAATACGAATTACTATGCTACCTGTCCATACTACGTGTTTTTAAGAGTAGGACTCTTCTTGTGTTTACATGATCTATGTTGTGATATCGACGGTCGTACTGTATGAATTAGGGGAAACCTTCTAACATGAGTAGGGAGGAACTGAGATAAGCATGCAAATCAGGTTATTATTATGGGTGCACACATAATAACAACGTGAGGTGCATGTGAGTCCCAGTAAATCTCGACTAGTGTGAAAAAGGAATCCCGCGTTGTTAGTCAATGTTGTATTAGAACCTCGAAAACTGTGAATACTATAGCAATACTTGACATTCGCCTGAAATGGTCTGTTAATTTGTTACTTCTTCCCATACTTATAGAATCATGAACGGACGTGGTGGAGGTCGTCGTGGTGGACGCGGTGGGCGTGGTGGAGGCCGCGGTGGCGGACAAGGCGAAATCCATATGACTCAAGCTGAGCTAGAGGCATTACTCAATGCCCAGGTAGCTGCAGCCTTGGCAGCTTATCAGGCTGGTATGACATGTACCAGACATTCTTTCCTTTGAATCGTGAACTTGAGTCTTACTTGTTGGTTTATTTTCTTTCGTTAATAGGTCAGCCGGCGCCACAAAACCAGCCTCACCCACCGGTTTGCACTTTTAAAACTTTCATGGATTGCAAGCCACAGACCTTCAGTGGCACTGAAGGGGCTGTAGGACTTATACGCTGGTTCGAAAAGGCGGAGTCAGTGTTTGCGATATGTAACTGCCCAGTTGGGGATAGGGTAAAGTTTGCAGCAGGCACGCTTCAGGATGGAGCCTTGACCTGGTGGAATGCCCAGGTCCAACTGCTAGGTATTGAGGCGGCGAACGCCACTACGTGGGATGATTTCAAGGAACTGATGAGAGAGGAATATTGCCCTCGAGACGAGATACAGAAGTTAGAGAATGAGTACTACGATCTAAAAATGGTGGGGTCTGAAATTGAGGCGTATGTGAAGCGGTCGTACGAGTTAGCTGATTTGTGTCCGACTCTGTCCCGACCCATGTCCCGAAGAATCGAGTTGTTTATTAAGGGGTTACCTCCACGGGTGAAGGGTTTAGTTACAGCGGCGAACCTCAATAACCTAACTCAGATTGTTAGATTGACGCATAAGATCGTTGACCAGGAAGTGGAGAGCGACTCATTGCCACCTCGTATTTCTAGCACTACCACAGCTGCCACTACTTCCACTGCATCTGCTGTTGATAGCAAACGTAAGTGGAACGATGCGGACAAGGGGTCCAACTCTGCACAGCCTCAGAAGAAGACGGATACTGGCAGCACCCGCTGTTTCAGTCAGACAGCATCAGTAAATCAGAACTCGAGTAACAGATCAGGGCAGGGATCATATGCGGGGAAGCTACCCTTGTGCAGCAAGTGTGATTTTCATCACAAGGGGCAGTGTACTCGAGTTTGTCATCGGTGTAATTGACCGGGGCACAAGGCCAGGGATTGTAGGACCACACTTCCAGCTCAGCAGCAGCCAGCGCAGCAGGCGGGTAGGCAACAGCCTCAGCAAACTCAGGGTAATCAGAAAGGGTGTTATCAGTGTGGGGCCGAGGGGCACTTCAAGCGAGACTGCCCTCAGCTGAGACAGAACACAGGGGGTGGTAACGGGAATAACAATGCAGGGAACAACGGGGGTAATGTTGCGCGTGGGCGCGGGTTTGTGCTGGGAGCTGGGGAAGCGCGGAACGACGGCAACGTGGTTACTGGTACGTTTTCAGTAAACGGTGTTATTGCTTCTATTTTATTTGATTTTGGTGCCGACTGGAGTTACGTGTCTTTAGAGTTTAGCTCCCAATTAGGGTTAAGTCCTACACTTCTTGTAATGAAACACATAGTAGAAATCGCAAATGGTAAAACAATCGAAGCTACACATGTTCTATTTGGGTGTAAAATCGATCTTCTGGGTCAAGTTTTCGACATTGACTTGATTCCTATTACTCTTGGAAGCTTCGACGTGATCGTTGGTATGGACTGGTTGTCCAAGTATCAAGCAGAGATTCTCTGTAAGGAGAAGATCATACGTGTTCCCCTTCCCAGTGGGGAATTTCTATCAGTTCAAGGACATCGCAGCGGGACCCCAGTTAGCATTGTTTCGGCAATGAAGGCTCAGAAGTATTTGCATAAGGGCTATCCTGCTATATTAGCTCTTGTTACCGATTCATCGTCTGATGAAAGGAAGATCGAGGATCTTCCAGTTGTTCGGGAATATCCTGACGTATTTCCTGAGGAACTTCCTGGTTTACCTCCACATCGTCAGGTGGAATTCCAGATTGACCTCGCCCCAGCGGCAGCCCCAGTTGCTCGTGCTCCTTATCGTCTTGCGCCAGGAGAACTGCAGGAATTATCAAACCAACTCCAAGAGCTGTTGGATAGGGGTTTCATCCGACCTAGCTCTTCCCCCTGGGGAGCCCCAGTCTTATTTGTGAAGAAGAAGGACGGGTCCTTACGAATGTGTATAGATTATCGCGAGCTCAACAAGATGACGATCAAAAACCGTTATCCCTTGCCTCGTATTGACGACCTGTTTGACCAGTTACAAGGGTCGAGCTTTTACTCTAAGATCGACTTAAGGTCTGGTTATCATCAAGTGCGAGTCAGAGAGGAAGACGTTCCCAAAACCGCGTTTCGGACGCGATACGGTCACTACGAGTTCTTGGTTATGCCATTCGGGTTAACCAACGCACCAGCGGTTTTCATGGACCTCATGAACCGCGTGTGCAAGCCATACCTTGACGACTTCGTTATCGTTTTTATTGACGACATTCTAATTTACTCCAAGAACAAGGAGGATCACGAGCGGCACCTACGCCTTATCCTAGAACTCCTGAGGAGGGAGCAGTTGTACGCAAAGTTTTCTAAGTGTGATTTTTGGATACGGGAGGTACATTTTCTGGGGCATATAGTCAATGAGGTAGGCATACATGTGGATCCTGCCAAAGTTGACGCCATTAGAAATTGGGCGGCACCAAAGAACCCTTCGGAGGTGCGGCAATTTCTCGGTCTAGCAGGGTATTATCGCCGTTTCATTCAGAACTTCTCAAAGATTGCACAGCCACTCACCTCGTTAACACAGAAGAAAGTAGTTTACTCTTGGGGGACGAAACAGGAGGATGCTTTCCAGCTTTTGAAACAAAGGTTATGCAGCGCACCAATCTTATCTCTACCGGATGGCACTGAGGATTTTGTAGTTTATTGTGATGCTTCGATTCAGGGTCTCGGTTGCGTGTTGATGCAACGCGAGAAAGTGATAGCTTACGCTTCTCGACAGTTGAAGGTTCACGAGAGGAACTACACGACACATGACTTGGAGTTAGGAGCAGTAGTGTTTGCGCTAAAGATTTGGAGGCACTATTTATACGGTACGAAATGCACAATCTACACCGACCACAAGAGCCTTCAGCATATCTTCGACCAAAGAGAATTGAATATGCGACAGCGTCGTTGGGTGGAATTGTTCAATGATTACGAGTGTGCCATCAAATATCACCCAGGTAAAGCTAACGTTGTGGCGGATGCACTTAGCCGCAAAGAAACGAAACCTAAACGCGTTCGCGCATTACAGCTCACTATCCATTCCAGCCTTCCTGATAGGATTCGTACGGCCCAGACTGAGGCATTGAAGGAAGAGAACATTAAAACTGAGGGTTTGCGCGGTATGGAAAAACAGTTTGAACAGAGATCTGACGGCATCTACTACATCATGGGAAGAGTATGGGTTCCTCTGTTTGGTGATCTTAGAGAACTTGTAATGGATGAAGCACACAAGTCACGATATTCTATTCACCCGGGATCGGACAAGATGTATCACGATCTTAAGGTTATGTATTGGTGGCCGAATATGAAAGCCCTCATCGCCACGTACGTGAGTAAATGCTTAACTTGTGCTAGAGTTAAAGCGGAACACCAGAAGCCTTCGGGTCTGCTACAGCAGCCAGAAATACCTAAGTGGAAGTGGGAACAGATCGCTATGGATTTCGTTACTGGATTACCAAGAACTCAGGCTGGAAACGACACTATATGGGTGATTGTTGATCGACTCACGAAATCGGCACATTTTCTAGCAATCAAGGAAACAGATAAGTTTTCACAGCTTGCAGCAGTATATCTTAAGGAGGTAGTTGCTCGGCACAGAGTGCCAACTTCTATCATCTCAGATCGAGATCCGCGCTTTACTTCTGAATTATGGCAGTCTATGCACAAATTGTTCAGTTCGAAACTTGATATGAGCACCGCTTACCACCCACAGACGGATGGTCAGAGTGAGCGCACTATTCAGACACTTGAAGACATGCTGCGGGCATGTGTGATCGATTTTGGGAAGGGATGGGAAAGACACTTGCCGTTAATAGAGTTCTCCTACAACAACAGCTACCACACAAGTATTCAGGCAGCTCCGTTCGAAGCATTGTATGGGCGGAAATGTCGTTCTCCTCTCTGTTGGGCGGAAGTAGGTGACAGTCAACTCACAGGTCCTGAACTCATTCTGGAAACTTCGCAAAATATAGCTCGGATAAGGGATCGTATGGCAGCAGCGCGTGATCGTCAGAAAAGTTATGCTAACAAGCGTAGAAAGCCTTTAGAGTTCGAAGTTAATGATCGGGTTATGTTGAAAGTTTCACCGTGGAAGGGCGTTGTACGCTTTGGGAAGCGTGGCAAGCTTAATCCACGTTACATTGGGCCATTCAAAATTCTTGAGCGGATCGGTAAAGTCGCTTACAGACTCGAGTTACCTGCGGAATTAGGTAATGTTCACAATGTCTTTCACGTTTCGCAACTAAAGAAGTGTCTGGTTGATGAGACACTGGTTGTGCCATTTCAAGAGCTCAAGTTGGATGACAAGCTGCAGTTTGTTGAAGAGCCTATTGAAATCATGGATCGGGAGGTCAAGGTGCGTAAACACAGTCGAATTCCGATTGTTAGGGTTCGTTGGAATTCAAGGCGTGGACCGGAGTTCACGTGGGAACGCGAGGATCAGATGAAACTAAAGTACCCTCACCTCTTTCCCAAAGACAAGGCAGAGTCAAGCAAAACTAGTGAATCTCGGGACGAGATTCCCCTTCAAGTTGGGGATGATGTAACACCTGAGGAAAATCCGCAACAATCTTGAATTGTCACTTCACTCTCTTGTACCTGCTTGCCAAATTTCGGGACGAAATTTCTTTCAAGTTGGGGATGATGTGACAACCCGACTTCTTGAGGTTAGTATTATCCTATTCCCCGACTCCTTTGTTGTATTTACATATCCTAGATCAGTGTGTTAGTGGGTATATGTTGCAAACCTGTACTTGTTAATGAGTAACGTATTGGAATACTGGATTTTGCTAAGACATCTTTCAACCAAAGATCCTTCGACCGAAAGGTCCAACCTTCGAAGGATCATATAACCGAAAGATCCAGCCTTCGAAGGATCACGAAACATAACCTTCGACCCAAGATCTATCCTTCGACCCAGGATAGGATCCTTCGACAATCCTTCGGACTAAGAAGGATCCTTCGAGCCAAGACCCAATCCTTCGATGTGAGGCCTTAACTTTCGGCCCAACTTGTTACCGGCCCAAACCCCCACCTATATTAAACAGCAGTTACGTAGAAGGCATAGAGTCAATCGAACAATTCCAAACCCTAGAAACCTTTTGGGCGACGGCAGAAATCAGGAACCTCCTGTTGTGTTCATCATCATATTCTCATCCATCATTCGGTTAGTATAATCCTTTGCATATTGTTCCTATGTGATGCTCTCAATTACATGATCTTGTTTGATAGATAGTTCATGCATGGAACTAGGGTTTAACAGGTAGGTGATTGATTGACGATTTCTGTGATATAATGTTGATTGATGTTATTGTTCCACGTTCTTGTTTCAATCGATTAGGGTTAATTTGGTGAATGGGTTCGGGTCGTTGTAGAACCGGACTAGGGTTAATCGGTTGTACTCTAGCCAATCGGATAGGCTATTGATTATTGTTGTTCGGTTATCATGATCTGTTTGAACATTACATCGTACATTAGAGCACAAGTATGCACTCATTCACACACGTTCACAGACTGACTCCTGGTGAAAACACAAAACGTGATTGCTGGATCGTATGATTAGGGTTTCTGTAACCGAAAGATGCTCTAATTGATTGTTAATTGTTAAGTGTATCCGAAAGATAACTGTGGTAGTCGAAGGATAACTGGCACGTTCGAAACATGACATTTGGTTTGAAACATGACACTTGGTTCGAAACATAGCACTTGGTTCGAAACATAGCAGTTGGTCCGAAACATATATATATTATGATCGAAAGATGAGTGTATCGAAACATATCCGTTGTGTTCGAAAGATGAGTGTACCGAAACATAACTGTTGTTGTCGAATGATAACTGTGAATCGAAAGATGACTAATGTGTCGAATGATTAAATGAGAAATGATACGTGTTGTGCTTGTATGCAAACTGACTGTTATGTGTAACTATCATAGGGCTTGGTAAATCACTGTTGTTAAAAGAGTAATTAATTCTACCGAGCAATCCCAGGTGAGTTCACTACATTCGAGCATGCGTCCCAGTGGTTGGGGACAGTCAGTGGGTATCCCATGGGGGGGATAAGTCTTTGGGTAAAAACGGGTATATTGGTTAATATTCTCACCTACCATCTTTTGTAAGTCCCTCATCGGGTATTAGTTAGTAGCGCTACTTAGGTTTGGCACCCTCACCCCGTGCCTGTAGAGGACGGAGGTGAACTAATGACCCAGTCTGGCCCAGTACTAGATAGGAGTACGTAGGAAGGGCAGTCATGTATTTCAGGAGCCGTCCGTGTTTGGAAATGAGATATTAACAATATTACTTGCATTGGGTATTGAACTATTTTATATACAACGGGTAATCAAACGTTTTCTAAAACTGTGAACTCGCCAGCTTTGTCTGATACATGTGTTACATGCTCGCAGGTCCTTAGGTACTTGGAAAGCAGGAACTTGCTGGCTGGAGGGCGCGAGTGGTCATGGTTGCTTGATGGATTTATTATTAGACATTTATTTACCATGATTGATTGGATAACATTTATATTACGATACATTAACGCTTCCGCTAAACTTATGGTTTTTGAATAACTTATGTTGGGATTTCAGTATCTTTAAATAATGAAGTTTTATTTCAAACTTGTGATTCAATGTAATTGGTGGCTCATTGCTAGTCGTCACACGCCTAGCAGGGACACTCCCTAGGTGGTGATTTTGGGGGTGTGACAGATTACAAGTATAAATTCAACATAACTGGTATAAATGGAACATTTTTTATATAAATATGACTTTCATTATGGTCAGTGTCTCGGATTACAAGGTTTCAAAACTAAATACGATTACAAGGAATACAAGTTTGCAAAAATAGAATTACAAGACAACATTCTAATTAAGGAAAGTTACGAAAAAGCGGAGCGTTACACGCACCATCCGTGAACAAGAGGTCATGTTAAATTTCATTCTTATTGCGTAAACAGATGGTTGACTTGAATATTGCATGCCTTTGATATGTTAATCTTGATAACTTAGGTTGCCATGTGGATTCGTTTTAAACACTTTTTTATACTTATGCTATATACTTAAACTTGTGTACTCGCCAATGCTTTTTGTGTTGAACTATACTTTTTAACATGTTGCAGGTTGATAATATTGATTATGATGAAATCTAGTTGTGACACCCCACGAAAACGGTCAACAAAACTAGTTTCCTCAGTAACTACGTGCTAAATTTCGGGACGAAATTTCTTTCAACTTGGGGATGATGTGACAACCCGTAACTTCGAGGTATAAATCGTTCATTTCACTCTTACAAATAAATATATACTTATCTATTTTCGACGAATTAAAGTTATACTCATTTAGTCGGTAGTGTGCAAACGCGTAGTCGAAACCAAGTCCGCTTGGTGATGAACCTACCTGAACCGTTTAAACCATGACATAACCCGCATAACTTAAAACTCATGAGCCCCAAACCTGAGCATGATCATTATACATTATATGGGTTGATTAATTATAGTCTTATTATTAGTTGGTTAAAAAAAATAATAGTATTATTAAAACAACAAAATGCTGCCCAATCCTATTTCACGCCAAAATTCTATTCTTTTGCTTTCACTTGTGCGGCCCAATCATTTGCCACATTCCTTATCATGCGGCCCAACCTCAAACAAATTCTCAAACCGCCTCAACATGAATTGAGATATTATATTTACGTAATGCTCACCCTCACGGATATTTCACTAACCCTACGGCAGAACAAACCCTACTCCCCCCCCCTCTTCCCTGATCGTCGACTTCAGCAGTAGACCCCGTCTCCATCTTAGCGACTTTATAGTTCGAAGACATCAGCCTGTTTATCTTGTTCGGGGTGTGGCTGACCAACTTAGGACAAGTGCTTTATCTACCGAGCAAACCAAGGACCTTAGGTACTTATGGAGCTTGCACAAGGAGGAGCAGGTCGTTGTGGGCATGGATCATGAATGCTTGTTAAACGTTTATGACATTACACACTTAATACTTATGTTTGGGTTTTTACATTAATGCTTCCGCTACACTTGATTAGGTGGGTTTTGAAAACACCTTTCGTATTGTTGAATAACGATTTCTACTTATTTACATGTTTAATATGATTGGTGGCTTGATCCTGGTCAGTCACGCCTCCATGCGGTGATACTCCGCGTGTGGATTTTGGGGGTGTGACACTAGTAGGGACGGCACTAGAAACACATCTTTAAATTACTAGAATTGTAATCCCTTTTTTGTTGAATAGTGTTGTAATTTGAATTCCCTTGATGTACTTGACAATTATTATAATGAAATGAAATCGGTTTTGGATTAAACTATTGTCATATAATGTTATGAAGTCTTTGAGCAATCTCGTTCGTCTCACTCCGATGTTTCCGCCATCGGTTGGGGTGTGACAACCGAGGTAGTTGCCTAGGAGGCAACGGGGTATTAGTTGATAGTGCTATTAGGTTTGACAAACCTCACATCGTGCTGGGAGCCGAGCGTGAACTAAGGACCTTAAACACTTTTGATCAATGCTGACAGACATTGATGAGGGCACAACAAACATAACAGTCATATTGGTACCGAGTTTATTATTCTTGACATGTCTTTAAGCTAAACACTTACATTATTTATGTTGAATAAAACTGTGAACTCGCCAACTTTATGTTGACACACTTTTCTGCATGCTTGCAGGCCGTTTGGTACATCATGCATTAGAACTTGCAGTCTGGGGAGCTGAGAGTGTCATGAGCGTGCTACTTGATGCAAACGATTAATATTATGCACTTTAAAACGACTTGGTTTTCATTATGTTGAAACAAATACATTTGCTTCTGCTGAACACATGTTTTGTTGAAATGTTATTTGGAATTACACTATTCATGTTGGACATGACGTGTTTGTTTAATAATAGTTACTATTAGTTCGGCATGATTTAGTGGCTAGATACTGGTACGTCACACGCCTCGTGGTGAAACCGGCATGTGGTAATTTGGGGGTGTGACACGGGTTTGGGACGGGTTTAGGTAATCCCAACCCCAAACCCGATTAGATAAGCTTGTCCCTAACCCGTCCCAAAACCCGTCGGGGCCGGTAAATAGCTATCGGGTATCGGGTATACCCACGGGTTTCGGGTAACCCTTTAATTTTAAAAAGTTTACCCGTTGGGTATACCCGACCCAAAACCCATCGGGTAACTACTAATCAGTTACATTTAGTATTATCACAAAAGAAATATATCAAATAACTATAATGTATACGAGATAAAATACCAATGTGTATAGAAAAAAGGATGTATCATATATTTACATATTTAAAAATATAAAAGAAATTATATCGGGTATACAATCGTGTAAACGGGTTTACTTTATCGGGTAATTGGGTCGGGTAAACGGGTATATCACCAAATCCCAAACCCGCAAAAAAAGTAAAAACTAGTCCCAAACCCGTCCCAAACTTGATTAACCGACCCCAAACCCGTCCCATATGTGTCGGGTTTACCTATCGGGTTCGGGTTCGATTGCCATCCCAAGGTATTTCTTTAATCACTCGTAGTGTATGATTTTTGCGCCCTCTTTTTTTGATTTATTTCCTCCAAGTGGGCGTTTGGCTTCAAAAACATCGTCGCTTAGTTGATCTCAAACTCGGTACGAGCATCCGAGCGATTAGTGAAGGAACAATTTTTAGACCTTTTGGACGACGATTGTCTCGCTAAAGGTACTCGTTCCCATTTGAGGAGTTTTTCGCAACATCCCAACAATAAATAAATTTAAAGGTGGCTTTCTTTCCTTCCGAATACAACGCCATCGCACGCGTCAACAAGTCGGAGTCCGTTTTGCCGCTTTTCGGGTTGTTCTTTAGGTTGTTGTAGTGGCCGTTGAAAGCAGTCATGTCGGTATTTTTTTCACGCCACTTTGATAAGAGACTATCATTTTTGCGATAGTAATCTCGTCCTAAGGTTTTATGATAAAGGTCGTTTATTCGGTTCCAAAAATCATCACTATGTTAGTTGGTACCTATTATAAAAATATATATTATAAGTATAAGATATATTTTTTACAATAAATAAAAACCAAAGTATACCTAAAACCAAATTCTCTGAAATTGAAAGCCAAGCTTTCGTCAACACCAACGCTTCGTTATTTGTCCATGGATATACGCGACGATCCTCTTTTGCTTTTTCCTTTTCGGCCTCAGTTTTCTTTTTATGGTTTTGTTTTCTTCGCGCAGAGTATTCGGGTGGTGTAAATTGAGTTTCCGGTACGGATTCGCGTGTAGGGGGCGTTTGGGATAGAGGAGTGAGCGGTTGTTGTTGAGCTTGCATTTGTTGTGGAAACATAGAAGGAGGTTCGCAAGAAGATGGCCATACGCCATTATGTTCGGATCGAAGTTGCGGATCAGTTGAGACCCTTGAGGCGAAGTGATGTTCGGTAATTCGCCCACACCATAGGGGTTGTTCGGATCAAAGTTGCGGTTGTGTGGATGCATTATTTTTTTATAAACAGTTGAGAGGTTTTATAAAAATGAAGGTTGAAATGGAGTTGGGTAGAAGAGAGTGAGGTGAAAATTGGTGAAAAGGTTGAGTTTTTTTATATAGGTGGATTAAAATATTTTTTTAAATAAAAAATCTTTTTTTAAATTGTGTCGTTGGGGTCCAACGACTACATGCCACACCAATGAGCCAACGCTACGTCGACCCACTCTTTAACTCCACGTCGGTGGAATCCTCTCGCCCCAACCTCAACTTCCACGTTGTTGCTGGGGTGATGTATCCGGCATGAAAAGGTTTTAATGCCACTAAACAACGCCCACACGTTTAGTCTAACAAGAAAACTAAACCTTTTAGAATCACCTAAATCAGGAGGTTACGAATTCAAAAGTAAAAAAAAAAAAATTGCCATTGAAATTTTTTTCAAAAGTTAAAGTGCACTTTTATATTTTTATATATTTTGATCACAAGTGTTTTATTTGTTTTAGTTTTTACCCCACATCCCATGTCCTCTATTCTGACAAGCCCTCATGTCCTCTCTTCTTGACAAGCTTCACACCATAATTTACTTGATTCAAATGTGAAGATTGTCAAGTTAGTGAATTGAAAGTTATATGGTTAACTTTTTCTTTTTAAAATAAGTTGTTTGTGAAATATTATTAATATATGAATAGGTTTAGTTTTCTGTAAAAGAATATTTTTCATATAAATTGTGAAAAGAAACAAGAATTGACATATAGGCATCATGTTTTGGACTTAGACATGATGTTTTAGGTTGTCACTACAAGAAACATGAGCATTTGCGACGACCTTTTTAGCGGTGACTCCAAGCATGTCGTCGCTAATGGTCACAATCCAAAGCACTGACATAATACCAAGTCCTGGCTGTTGATTAGTTGAAGGATCTGACGGCTAGGTTTTTTTGTCGCCTCCACTGCCAAACGAAAAACAAGCGCCATGATTTCCCCCTCTGCCTTAACCCTAAACCCTCACTTTCTCGCCTCAAATTCACTCTTTCTCTCCCAAAATTCCCTTCCTTCTCTCCCTCCACCACACTGCCACACCACACCACAAACCGCCGGAGCACCGCCATATCCATATGCCTCAATCTCCAACGCGACTCCAAAACTGGTACGTACATTCCGACTTACTTTGTAATTTTAGTGGATTTGTTGGTAATTATAGCAAATCTGTGTCGTTGACCATTTGAGGTTCTGATTTCAAGATGTTTGACTTTTTTTAGTCAAAGATAAGTGTGGTCAGGATTGTGGGTCTAGGTGCGGGTTGGGTTTTTTTTTAGATTATGCCTTTAAAACACTACGGCTGGGTTTCTTATGCAAATATGAAGTAGGTGATAAGTTGGTATATCTTTCATGTGAACTTTATTTGTTTAGACAGTAGGTGAATGGTTGATTTGGAATAATGTTTAAAGTGTGATAAAGAATTATTGTTTGATCTGGATCCTAACCGAACTCTGAAAAGTTTAGCTTTGGATATAGAGGAGCTTGCTGATCAGCTAGGGCATGGATCTAAATTTATGTGGTGGGAATGTCTATGGGTGGAGAATAGGTTTAGTCTTGCCTCTGATGGGAATCTTGTTAACATGATGTTTAGATGCTTGCTAATTGTTTTGAGGTGAAATTTTGTCTCGCTATGATGTGATTTCTTATGTTGTGGAGAATCACTTCCAAAAAAGAGTTAAAATGAGTAAATATACTCATTTCGAAAATTAGAGTTAAGTGTCATTTACGTCCCTATGGTTTGTAAATTTTGTCATTTCAGGTCAAATTTCAAAATTGCAACATTTTCCTCCATGGCATTTTGAAAACGTGTGCGTGTGTTGGTGTGAGTATATCTTTTAGTTATATTTTTACCTCTTTTTACTCGCCGATTTCAAGTTTTAAATTTATAAAACACGATATTCTACTATCACTCTACACACACGCTAGGGCAAGTATACCTATCGCAGACGTAGTATAGCGATGGCAAGATACCGAGGTCGTCCAAGGACACAAGAGCTTTTAGTACCGGCTTATCGTCAACGTCTAATCGAACCAAGAAAGCATCACTCGGATCCAACTTATCTTTCATGTACCCTTTTGATGATTTCGGCACTTTGGACATTTTAAGAGATTATCTTAGTTATAGTAGTAGGCCCCTCTTCCAAGGCGACGTTACCCTCAACCTAGTGGTTTGAGTCAGCAAGGATACAATCCCACTAAGTCGGATTATTGAAAGATAATTAAGTAAGTTACTAATGCAAAATGTGGTGGACCTTCCGAGGCGGCGATCACCCTCAACCCGTTGGTCTGAGTCAGTAGGGATACAGTCCTCGCGGGGTTGGTTTAATGTTTTAATAAAAGTTTAAGAATAAGGGATTCAAGCTTTTTGCACCTCTCTCATGGTGGGTAATGCCCGCTCCGACTCGTGAAGTGTTACTGGGCTTGAACCAGGTTCTCGCAGGATCTATACACTGAACGAGACATAGAATTACCCAACCCACCCTTCTAACCCCCTTCCAGGCAATTAACATGCTTTATATAGACCGTAAAGACATGAATATGTTGAGTCAACGAACATATGAAAAATGATTGAGTAAATTCGCCTTCAATGTAAAAAAAACTATTTATTAACGTCATTAATACATACCCAATTAAAAAGTAGCCAAAGTTTGGAAATCATAAAAGAAATACATAAAAGATATGTCTTCACCAAGTGATGTAAGAATTTAGCCAAGCATGGCTTTTGTTTGACAAAGATTCTTATGATCAATCTTGGATCCCAAGACTACACACACACTCTAAAGATGGAAAGATGGATGATGGTGGTGGATGATGGTGTTGTAGTGGTGGTGGTGGAGTGGTGGTAAGTGAGAGAGAAGTGGTTTGCCAAGGGATGATTTAAAGTGAAGCCAAGCATATCTATTTATAGCTGAAAACAGATGATCCAACACGGCCCATGCCCGTGCCCGCCTGGCACGGCCCCGTGGTCATCAGTCTCTTTCTTCTACATTAACTGCAGTGTCAGACTTGTACTAACACGGCCCCGTGTGTCAACGGCACGGCCTGTGGCCAAAGTACTTACTGTACTTTATCAGATTCTGGAAATCCAAGAGTTGACCACGCCCTGTGTTTCTTTAGCATGGCTCCGTGTTGAGCTTGAAATTTGTCTTTTGTTGTTGTCACTTTCTGCTGCAGTAAATTTCCACCGGGCACGCCCCGTGCTAGGTAAGCACGGCCCCGTGCCAGAGCTTCTATCTTTGTTATTTCTTGGGTTTGGATGTGGATGGGGGCTCAGCAAGTTGGTCAATCCTTCTTTATAGCATTTTATGTTGGTTTTCCTTTCTTTTTGCTTCTTTTGTTCTTTTAAGCTCATTTAACCCTGATTATTCAAAAGGAACAAAAACGCAAGCTTTTTCCAACATTAGTACTAAAAAAGGGTTGATTTTAGGACTCATTTGATGTAATTTATATGTTATATTTTGAACACATCAACGTGTCATTTCAGTTTAAAAAATAACCACAGTTAAAAAATTCAGTTAGCTTAGGGGTAAAAATGGGTTCTAGGTGGCTAGAAGTGTACAGAAAAACCGGTTTTAGGGCCGAAACCGGAACCGGTTATACCAGTTTGGCTTCCCATCGTGAAAAAACAGTTAAAAAACCGAACCAGTTTTATTTAAAACCGGTTTTTTCCCACACAACAATAACCTGTTCGGTTAAAAATCGGACCTGTTTAAAAAACCGATATGTACACCTCTACGGGTGGCCTACAAACACTTTTATGTTTATTTTCTTAAAAAGAGTAATAACTAACTAATGCGTTTTTAAAAATAGAAAACAATTTGATAGTATATGTTTTCTTAGATACTAATTTTAAGTTACAACTGTACATTTGCATCGAAGTTATAAACGATTCGCGTGTGCTAGGTTTTGTTCATATGGTTATTTCCAAATATACCTTTAAGTGGTTAACATGATTAAGAAAATTGAAATAAAGAAACTCAAAATTAACATTGTAATTTCTTTACATGTGAGTTCTCTTCCAGCATAATTAAATGGATTTGAGGAGTTTGGAGTAGCAGCCATTAGCATTCATCAGTTGGAAGCAATGGAAACGCCACAGGGAAAGACGAAATCGCAGTATTACATAAAGTGAGATTTGAGGAGCTCTGAGTAGCAACTATACACACTCACACCCAGATAAGAAAGAAAGATGAGAGAGTTAGAAACAAAAACAACAGAGAGAGAGACGCAGAAAGGAAAGAGACACAGAAGGGAAAGTGATTACGATCTCTGTTTGATTTGGTTCGGTTTCGTTTTTATGTCTTTATTTATTCTAAGGATAAATATAGTGGCGTCTTGTAAGTATGGTTATTTTGTGGGAAAACATTTTTCGTTTAGATTGCTTATTTCTTAATGTTATGCAGATGTGGAAAAATGTATTGATATTAGAGTTATTGTAATTTATCAAACGCTTTGTCCAGCCGGCGCAATGCGTAGACGAAGAAAAAAACTGTTTTTTACTTTTAGCGACATTTTTCATCGCTAAAAGTCTCAAAAGTCGCCGCTAAAGTGATTCGCTTTTAGCGACGACATCAATAGCGGCGACAAATAGACAATAGTGATTGGGCAACAACGGCGGCCTTTTAGCGACGACATGTTGTCGCTTACTTTTAGCGACGATTTTGGGCATCATTAGCGGCGACAAATGTCGTTGCTTTGTAGTGTGTTTTGGTAAGAAAAACACCAAACATAACAATTTAAGACACAATGCAATGAATTCTAATCTTGAAACTTAAAACATCGTGCCAAGAACGTTAAGCAGTGTGTTTTAAGTGTTAAGCAGTGTATTTTAGTTGTGTTTTAAATTTTATATCTATAATACATTGCATTGTGTTTTAAATTGTTAGAAGTCATTAATATGTATTAAAAGTTGAATGTGACACCTGTGTCACTTCAACCATCAAACAAATTCCAAAACAATGAAATATTGTATTTCATGCTTGGGATCATGTATAAATATGTGTACCTTTTTCACATATCAATTCTTGTTCAATTTCAAACTCTACAACACTTTCTGGGGAATTATACGCAAACTAGTGCGTAAACGTACTCAGTTTAATGCGACAAATACTCCGGAAGACCATCATACACTTAACATACCTTAAATCACCTTTACATAACTTAGAAATAAGTTTTGAAGGCTTTGGTATGGCAAAAACAAGTTAATTCGCTTACAGGGACTAAACTTGACAAACTGCGAAAGTATGCCAATTTGAACTGTAACAAACATTCTGGAACATGACCATAAGTTAAACACACCTTAAATATCCTCTACAAAGCTTAGAAATAGGCTTTGAGGTGTTTGGTGTGCTAAAATAAACTTTTGGGTCATTCAGGGACTAAAAGCGTCAAAAAGTGCACAAGTTTGCACTTTCGCGCATAACTTACGTTCTGAATACATCCGGACATCCAAAAATTTATGTAAGCATCCTTATATTATGCCTTAGTGTTTGGCATGAGAAAAATCCATTCGTCGCGCAATTTAGATCGTTTTTCGAGCTTATGCGCATTCCGTCGTAATTAAGCGAACACCGCGTTCGTACGACCAAACGAACTGACATCCGACACATTTTTGAGCATGTTTCATGTCCACAATGTTTAGGCATCATTTTAGGGCCTTAAAGTTGGCTTTACGGGCCTTAGAAGTGTCGGAAATGGCTTAAATACGCGACAGGGACCAAAACTGTAAATTCTGCAAGTGGTGCAGATCAGACAGGGCCAGGCGGGGCGCGTAAGGATTGCCCAAATCCTTACGCGGGGTGCGTCAGACTAGCAGATCAGATAAGATCGATTAGTCAGCGAATCTCAGCTGATTAAACCTCGTCCACATGTTTTCACTTGCCCTTTCAGCTCACTAAGGGGCATTTTCAGTAACCACAAGTTTGCGACAAGTGTACGCACGAGATTCGATCACGTTTTTCAAGAAACGATCCTAACGGCTTTGCTTTTCCAATAAATACCCCCCCCCTTTTTGGTTAAAACCCACAAGAATCTGATCTAAGCTCTAAGTTGGAACCTTTGTTTCATACCTGAGCTATTTTGATCTAGATTAGCATTCGGGGACCCTCCTTAAGTGTTCTTTCGTTCTTTTATTCGCTTTTCGAGTCCGAAAGTCAACGTTTTGTTGACTTTCTGCATTGACCAGCCTATGGTCAACACGAAGTTCATGGAACTTCATAACGTGAGCGTGATCACGATGGTTATAGTCCGTAGTGACTATACCTACTGATTACCACGTTATCTAGGCTCAGTGACGAGCGATAGTTTCGGCCAAAATGCGCATTCTTGCGTATTTTGTAACCAAACTACTCGTGGGCATCAAAGCCGTTTGTTTTGATGCCAAACCTGTTTTCTAAACTTAGTTAAGCATGTTCTAACATGCTTAGCTCGTCACTTTTAGTATAGTGCTTATATAGGGTCGTAAGGTAAGCGATCTAAACCATCGCTTATACTATCGAACCCGACCCATTTGGTCGATCATTAGGATCCGACCAAACACATTAGGTGACCATAGCTATAGCCTTCCGAGGTTATGCCTTGTGGTCACGATGTTAGGCGTTCCAGACGCGTTCTACGCGAACGACGCGTTATGGTAGCATAAGCTACCTAAACGGGTCGTGATGGGCCGTAAGCACTTAGCTTAGGTTTCATTTTAGTATGTAGGCTTCGGTAAACCATATTACACGAGTTTCCATACTCATTTGGTTTACGAACCCGCATACTATCCGATCCTTCCGATTTTGGTCCGGTATATTAATATAGCTACCTATTAGGTGCCATTTGATATCCCGTGATCTCTAGCATTGTGTGATTATTACACAAGGAATTCAAAGCAATCTCAGGTGAGTACATAGTTCCCCTCTTTTACTGTTTTCAACTGTTTTGGGGTGAAGCATGTGTACCTATCTGTTATTTTCATGATTTCAAAGTATAATTGATTATACATGTTAGTATTTATCTTTTGACAAACTAAATGACTATCTATGGTTTAAACACTGATTTCTCAAAGATTACAAAAGTAATTGTTGGAATAGTACTTATTTTGTTCACCAGACCGATTGGTAGTATGATATAGCGCTATAGGACTAGACACCCCATTCCTGTTGTCATGGAATCTCTCAAACCAATTTGTTTCTCCATCCAAATAGGGATTTCCTTTGTGGTATCCTTATAGTCTCAAAGGTGTATTTTGATGCACTAGGTCTGAATGAATTCTTAAATCGCACCTTTAAAGTATATCTTGATATACTCCCAAAAGTACAGTTTGATATACTCTCATGTGTGGTAATTGTACAAAACCAACATATATATTTTATCAACAAACCAAAACATATTTTTAATATGTTAGTTACAAATCCAAAGTATACTGTTAATATGCTACTATAAGGTTATTCGTTTAACCTTACATTATCATACAAAGCATAACTTTTGATTTATTCAAACACTTTGTTTTGTACATTTTTACTTGTGGTTTAAGAAATCTCATTTCACTTACCATACTTAACTTTTGTTTATACATTACATGGTTTACATTTAACTTGAGTTATACAATAACCTTGGACCATTGTTTTAAACATGAACATTCTATATTGGTGGTTTGGTTTGCGTAAGTGACTTAAGTAACGAGGCGTGTGTAATATGATACAAGCATGGTGGATACGCCGCTGGTACTTCCTATATATAAGTGTTTGTATGGTATTACATATCGTAGCGTTATTTGAATCATTTCAATTTAAGTCATATAACACTTTATACAAATAACATACTTTTCATAAGACATTGTTTTACAACAACTTATCTTATACAAACTCATTTTTACTAGGTTATCCATTTAACCTTACATTTAGTTATACATATCATCTGATCTTATCGTTTTTCAAATGATTTACAATACAAAGCAAATTACAAGGTTCATGACTGACTGTTATTAAACGTTTTCTTTACACTCAAGTCATGAATCCCATTTTCACAAAACCTATGTATCTCACAGGCATTTTTATGCTGACGTACCTATTTTTACACATGTTTCAGGTGCTGTCTTGAGATGATTGTTGATACATGCTACATTTAGGATTGACTCGTGCCTTAGCAACTTTAAAACTTGGAAGATCATATTTGTACTTATTTGATTGGATTAGAACAATGAGTTCATTTAATTAATAAAACAATATTTCAATTTCCATGTGTTATGAAACAATGATTCTGCTACAACACTCCCCGACGTTTCCGCCACGTTTTGTTGTTCCACGTGGTCGGGGTGTGACAGAAAAGTTGGTATCAGAGCCAATGGTTATAGGGAATTAGGTTATTTGTAATGCTTTGACCTAGTCTATAACCTTCCTAGGACCCTAACGCGAGTTCACTTGCGTTTAGTTATAAAACAATACCGTCACCTATCCTTAGGCGACGACCACAACAAGAACATAAATTTCAAAACCGCTTTGAAAACTAATCATCTGTTCTAGGATGATTGATTACTAGGTTTTGAACCCTCTGTTATAAGGTTTTGAACCCCTTTGAATTTTCAAAATCCCGTCAAAGTTGGTCTAAATAATGTGAACACATGCAAACTGGAAAGGTGGGTGCCTGTACCCTGAGTTTTCTGTCTAAGGCTAGAGTGTTCGTACAAATCCTCATGATCGGACCAGTCACTCTTACCTGGGAACTCTTGGGGTGAGTGTCCACTTATAGGCGAGCATGTCTTCGCGATACATTATTTTTGACTTATTTGCTTTGATTAATCACCCAGGTCGTTTGTTGCTTTGTAGTAACAAACAAATGACCACTATCCTTGCTTTCATCAGATTTGTTTCATCTCATTCTTTTCACTCTCTCACTCGTTTCCTCTCATGTTTCCTCTTTTAGAATGCCTCCTCGACGCGACAATCAGATGGCGAATGCCGAACTGGCGGAAATTATCACGCAGCAAATGGTTGCTGCCTTCCCAAATCTTTATGCTCAAATAACTCAAGCCATCAACAACAACAATGCTCCATGCAATTTCAAGATTTTTAACTCGGCTAAACCACTCAAGTTTAGTGGTTCTGAGGGAGCAACTGGGCTTCTTCAATGGTTCGAGAGCATTGAGAATACTTTCCGTCACGTTCAGTGTCCTGAAAATCGCAAGGTCGAGTTTTCTTCGAGTGTGTTTCAGAAGAGGGCTCTTACGTGGTGAACGGGGTTATGAGAGACCACGGTGCTGAGGTTGCATTAGCACAGACTTGGGCCGAGCTTAGGGCTCTTATGATGAAGGAATTCTGTCCTCGTCATGAGCTTAGGGCTCTTGAAAGGGAATTTGATGATTTAAAACAAGACAGTGGGGAACATCGAGCCTATACTGACCGCTATGAGGAATTGAGCTTGTTATGCCCTACTATGGTTACGCCTCTAGATAAGGCGATTGAGAAATACATTGATGGGCTTCCTGACGTAGTTCAGGATATCGTTACTGGCAGCAACCCTACTACTGTCAGACAAGCCATTGAATTGGCTGCCACTCTGACTGAATCCCATATCAGGAAGCGCAAGCTGTTTCGGAAGGGCGACTTAAGACCATCTGACAAGACTGCTCATGTGGAACCAAAGGAAGAAAATGTCGAGGGGTCCAAGAAGAAGAAGCGCAAAGCCTCTCAAAGCTACGCTGTAACTGCTCAAGACAAACAAGTTGCACCGAACCAGCCAGCACAACCTCGTAAAAGACAAAACTATGTTGGTACCGCACCTTTGTGCAACAAATGCAACCGTCATCATCTAGAGCAAGAGCAGTGTCACAAATGTACCCACTGTGGGCGGTTGGGACATTTGATCAATGTTTGTCGTTATGCAAATCAAGCTGCTGCAAACCCTGCTGCTGTTTAAGCACGGTTCCCTCCAGGGTCATGTTATAACTGTGGTGACCTTACCCACTACAGGAACAATTGCCCAAGGCTTGTTAACATACCTCCAGCGCGTGGACGAGTGTTCAATATCAATGAGGCAAATATGAACAATGATGCAGCAGTGAACAATTAGTGTTTTGTGTTTCCTTGGTTGTTATCTTTTGACACTTCAAGACAATTCCGTTGTTACATAAATAAAGATTTGTTGTTTTTATTTCTGCAAAATTTATGCGTTTGTATGAATGCTTGATGAAACCTTATGATGCCAACCCAAAGACAAACTACTCGCATGGTTCTATCATATTATGATCACTTGTGATCTCCCCAAGAACCTTAAACTCTCGTTTCTTTTAAGAAACAAAGTCAAACTCTTATTGAGAATCCCTCTATCTTTATAGACAGATCCTTAAAAATCATTAAAGTACCAAATGAAATCCATGGATTGGATTCCTAGTGTGCTTTGAATATCCATACCTAAAGGTAACAAAATAAAGAATCAAGTTAACTAAACTTGTGCTTTATGTGCTTTCTTACATGTTTTGTGGTTGTATATGATCCATCCAAATCCTCATAGAATCTTTCATATCTCATACGAGAGATTCATAATAGGATATCCAAAGATACTATCTTAAACCCTTAATGGATTTCAACACTGTAGTTAAGTCCCTCTGGTTATAAAGTATTATTCTATAATTGGACCTCTTGAATGGTCTGCTTAAACAGATTGATCTTGAAAATCTGATTAGAAATATCATGTGATGATGTAACTAAAAATGATCCCTTAAGTAGTCTATTTAAAGAGATCGTACGACGGCCTAGTTAAGAAGATCATGTGTTGATCTAGTTAAAAAGATCGTTCGTTGATCTAATTAAAAGGATCCTTTGGTGGTCTAGTCGAATTGCTTCATGTTTATTCAAGTAATTTTTCCTACGCATTATAAAATGGACTGTGCGGACTGTGCAAGGAATTACGTAATTATGGAGGCCTACATAATTATGGAATTCAGTGCACAGGAGCCACAGGAAGCTTCATCATGTGTTAAGACCTAGTGACAAGAATAATGATACGGGAGAAGTCTCGGACCTCGACCAATGTCATTTATCCTCACGCTCCCCCAATTCTGATCTCAATCACACACCAAGTTTCCTATGATAAGTCTTCATAAGAAACGTTCTTATGTCCGTAGTTCAAAATTCCATGTTTTATTATTACAAGGAATTCACTTTGAGGGTTAACAAATTCGCTAAGAGTCCTAACATGGCCCCGAGTTTTACTTAAGGGTTCAAGGGATCTATTAGAAGGCGAAACCGTCACAGCTGTCTTCACAAGTTTCCTCTAGAATTAAATTTCGGGACGAAATTTCCTAAAGTAGGGGAGACTGTGACACCTGTGTCACTTCAACCATCAAACAAATTCCAAAACAATGAAATATTGTATTTCATGCTTGGTATCGTGTATAAATATGTGTACCTTTTTCACATATCAATTCTTGTTCAATTTCAAACTCTACAACACTTTCTGGGGAATTATACGCAAACTAGTGCGTAAACGTACTCAGTTTAATGCGACAAATACTCCGGAAGACCATCATACACTTAACATACCTTAAATCACCTTTACATAACTTAGAAATAAGTTTTGAAGGCTTTGGTATGGCAAAAACAAGTTAATTCGCTTACAGGGACTAAACTTAACAAACTGCGAAAGTATGCCAATTTGAACTGTAACAAACATTCCGGAACATGACCATAAGTTAAACACACCTTAAATATCCTCTACAAAGCTTAGAAATAGGCTTTGAGGTGTTTGGTGTGCTAAAATAAACTTTTGGGTCATTCAGGGACTAAAAGCGTCAAAAAGTGCACAAGTTTGCACTTTCGCGCATAACTTACGTTTTGAATACATCCGGACATCCAAAAATTTATGTAAGCATCCTTATATTATGCCTTAGTGTTTGGCATGAGAAAAATCCATTCGTCGCGCAATTTAGATCGTTTTTCGCGCTTATGCGCATTCCGTCGTAATTAAGCGAACACCGCGTTCGTACGACCAAACGAACTGACATCCGACACATTTTTGAGCATGTTTCATGTCCACAATGTTTAGGCATCATTTTAGGGCCTTAAAGTTGGCTTTACGGGCCTTAGAAGTGTCGGAAATGGCTTAAATACGCGATAGGGACCAAAACTGTAAATTCTGCAAGTGGTACAGATCAGACAGGGCCAGGCGGGGCGCGTAAGGATTGCCCAAATCCTTACGCGGGGCGCGTCAGACTAGCAGATCAGATAAGATCGATTAGTCAGCGAATCTCAGCTGATTAAACCTCGTCCACATGTTTTCACTTACCCTTTCAGCTCACTAAGGGGCATTTTCAGTAACCACAAGTTTGCGACAAGTGTACGCACGAGATTCGATCACGTTTTTCAAGAAACAATCCTAACGGCTTTGCTTTTCCTATAAATACCCCCCCCCTTTTTGGTTAAAACCCACAAGAATCTGATCTAAGCTCTAAGTTGGAACCTTTGTTTCATACCTGAGCTATTTTGATCTAGATTAGCATTCGGGGACCCTCCGTAAGTGTTCTTTCGTTCTTTTATTCGCTTTTCGAGTCCGAAAGTCAACGTTTTGTTGACTTTCTGCATTGACAAGCCTATGGTCAACACGAAGTTCATGGAACTTCATAACGTGAGCGTGATCACGATGGTTATAGTCCGTAGTGACTATACCTACTGATTACCACGTTATCTAGGCTTAGTGACGAGTCGTAGTTTCGGCCAAAATGCGCATTCTTGCGTATTTTGTAACCAAACTACTCGTGGGCATCAAAGCCGTTTGTTTTGATGCCAAACCTGTTTTCTAAACTTAGTTAAGCATGTTCTGACATGCTTAGCTCGTCACTTTTAGTATAGTGCTTATATAGGGTCGTAAGGTAAGCGATCTAAACCATCGCTTATACTATCGAACCCGACCCATTTGGTCGATCATTAGGATCCGACCAAACACATTAGGTGACCATAGCTATAGCCTTCCGAGGTTATGCCTTGTGGTCACGATGTTAGGCGTTCCAGACGCGTTCTACGCGAACGACGCGTTATGGTAGCATAAGCTACCTAAACGGGTCGTGATGGGCCGTAAGCACTTAGGTTAGGTTTCATTTTAGTATGTAGGCTTCGGTAAACCATATTACACGAGTTTCCATACTCATTTGGTTTACGAACCCGCATACTATCCGATCCTTCCGATTTTGGTCCGGTATATTAATATAGCTACCTATTAGGTGCCATTTGATATCCCGTGATCTCTAGCATTGTGTGATTATTACACAAGGAATTCAAAGCAATCTCAGGTGAGTACATAGTTCCCCTCTTTTACTGTTTTCAACTGTTTTGGGGTGAAGCATGTGTACCTATCTGTTATTTTCATGATTTCAAAGTATAATTGATTATACATGTTAGTATTTATCTTTTGACAAACTAAATGACTATCTATGGTTTAAACACTGATTTCTCAAAGATTACAAAAGTAATTGTTGGAATAGTACTTATTTTGTTCACCAGACCGATTGGTAGTATGATATAGCGCTATAGGACTAGACACCCCATTCCTGTTGTCATGGAATGTCTGAAACCAATTTGTTTCTCCATCCAAATAGGGATTTCCTTTGTGGTATCCTTATAGTCTCAAAGGTGTATTTTGATGCACTAGGTTTGAATGAATTCTTAAATCGCACCTTTAAAGTATATCTTGATATACTCCCAAAAGTACAGTTTGATATACTCTCATGTGTGGTAATTGTACAAAACCAACATATATATTTTATCAACAAACCAAAACATATTTTTAATATGTTAGTTACAAATCCAAAGTATACTGTTAATATGCTACTATAAGGTTATTCGTTTAACCTTACATTATCATACAAAGCATAACTTTTGATTTATTCAAACACTTTGTTTTGTACATTTTTACTTGTGGTTTAAGAAATCTCATTTCACTTACCATACTTAACTTTTGTTTATACATTACATGGTTTACATTTAACTTGAGTTATACAATAACCTTGGACCATTGGTTTAAACATGAACATTCTATATTGGTGGTTTGGTTTGCGTAAGTGACTTAAGTAACGAGGCGTGTGTAATATGATACAAGCATGGTGGATACGCCGCTGGTACTTCCTATATATAAGTGTTTGTATGGTATTACATATCGTAGCGTTATTTGAATCATTTCAATTTAAGTCATATAACACTTTATACAAATAACATACTTTTCATAAGACATTGTTTTACAACAACTTATCTTATACAAACTCATTTTTACTAGGTTATCCATTTAACCTTACATTTAATTATACATATCATCTGATCTTATCGTTTTTCAAATGATTTACAATACAAAGCAAATTACAAGGTTCATGAGACGTTTTCTTTACACTCAAGTCATGAATCCCATTTTCACAAAACCTATGTATCTCACAGGCATTTTTATGCTGACGTACCTATTTTTACACATGTTTCAGGTGCTGTCTTGAGATGATTGTTGATACATGCTACATTTAGGATTGACTCGTGC
This sequence comes from Helianthus annuus, assembly GCF_002127325.2. Taxonomy (NCBI): domain Eukaryota; kingdom Viridiplantae; phylum Streptophyta; class Magnoliopsida; order Asterales; family Asteraceae; genus Helianthus; species Helianthus annuus. The sequence continues at coordinate 16,709,802 of NC_035442.2, forward strand.
CTTAGCAACTTTAAAACTTGGAAGATCATAGTTGTACTTATTTGATTGTATTAGAACAATGAGTTCATTTGATCAATAAAACAATATTTCAATTTCCATGTGTTATGAAACAATGATTCTGTTACAACACTCCCCGACGTTTCCGCCACGTTTTGTTGTTCCAAGTGGTCGGGGTGTGACATTGAAATTACCTATATTTTAAAAATTATGTAAATTTATTTAAAATTACTTTTTTCATCCTTATATGAATTATAATATAGCATGAGGATGTTTGTCTTAGCTTTTCCGAACTCCTTATGACTTTTTGCAAAAGTTAATAAGTCACAATGGAGTAACTTGTTGACTTTTCCCCTCACATATACTCCCAATCGGCGAATCCCAAACACCATTTAACTTTTCAAAAAGTCAATAATTTAAACGTTGGCTAAAATAAGCAACCCCAAACATCCTCTATATGTGTGAGTATGTATCTCTCTCTAGAGATACACACACAGACATAGATATATGTATATATATATATATAGGGTAGGATTCTAGAATGAACACTAGTGTATTTGTGAACTGAGTGAACAAATCCTGTCCATTGATCTACACACGTGTATGGCCAGGATCTCATCATCAAATCGTAAAATACACTAGTGTATTTCAACATCAAATCCTAGCCATTGATCTACTATAAGGACCTGCAAAAATGTCCCAAATCAACCTGTAAGTGAAAACCCGGACCCCTGAAACCCTAATGTGCGTGAAAAAACCAAGAAATCAAGATTTTTGGGTTTCACGCGGGCCGCGTAAGCATAAGCTTAGACTTACGCGGGTCGCGTCCACTTAAAGTTGACCAGATAAGCATGCCTAGCCACGTGTCGCAGACTTGGCAGCCCTACTCATGACACACAAGCCCTACACGTAGACTAGGGGCCCTCGCGGGCCGCGTAAGTCCTTATTAAGGTTTACGCAGGCCGCGTAAAACCCATTTTCCTGCTATAAATTGCTGGTGCATGGGACTTGCTCCTGTGCTCGAAAACTTTACTCAAAAAAACGAAGGAAACAACTCAAAATCACACTTTCACGTAGGGAAACGCTGCTACGAATACAGGGTATTAACTCGATCACTGCTACGATTCAATGTCTGATTGATTGAAACCGATTCGATGGATGTTTAAGTGTTGCCCAAATCAGGGCTATACTTTGTCATTCGTCGTGAGGGTTTTGATTTCGTGAGTTATCGTAAATATTAAATTAAGTTACTTACCTAGTTTCGTGTGCATTGTTATTTAAATTAGGTTATCAGGCTTATCAGTAGGCTAAACTCTGCCCAACTAAACTTGCAATGTGAGTCATTCTCTTTTTATTACCAATATTTTAAAATACTCCAATTTTTTTCAAAAGTTATAATTACAGGGATAAATCATGGTTATCTTGAATCACTGGCAAGTGGGGTATTGTGCACATTACTAATTTCTCACGGTTAGGTTCATCAACCTAACAGTGATAATCATCACTACTTGGGTGAAAGGACCCAATAGTGGTATGACCATCGTCACCAGGGTGTGACACGGCGCCAGATAAAAATAAGATAGAAGCCATTGTAATCGCTCTTATGCTGTAATTTATAGCTATGTGTCGTTTTATCAAACTTGAGTGACTCGCCAGTATTTCCCCACTGATAAAATATTTTTGAAACATGTTTCAGGTGACCTACTGTGAATCAAGGAAAAGTGCTACGGAGCACAAATGAAGCTTGAAGTGGTGGCTCAGTTAAATAAATAACATGTTTTGTAAAACATGGAATTTCCTCGTGAAATTCCTCTATTGTAAATTACGAGGTTCGTCCCAAGTTATGAAATAAAATAATTGGGCATTTTCAAGTTTAAAGATCCTGTTAAACTTCCGCTGTCAAATCAAATAATAAATACCACGGGTTTCTGTCCCGCGGCTCCTGGACCGGGTTAAACCGGGACGGGGGTCATGACAAAAAAAAGGTGGTATCAGAGCCACTGATTTAAGCCAATTAAGTATTTAGAAATACTTAAATTTTTCTAATTACCATTCTGTGTTTTGTGGAAACTTGATTTTAACTTAAAATTATGTGTGTCTTTGCGTGTGCTAACAGCATGAATGAACTATCAGAAGCACTTCAAAATTTCACTATCCATACCACCGATATGGATATCACGGTAAACCCATATGGCTACCAGGCTGATATGGAAGAGCCAATGGTATTCCAGGCCCAACCCCAGGATAAACCAAAGGCGAAAAAGAGAAGAAGGTTTGTAGGCTGGAGGCGTGTGCGTAGGAAAAGACCAGCGGTATAGAAAGTAATAAAGACTGAGGATCCCAAGGATAAAGGCAAAGGAATAGAGATTGGGGAGAGTTCCAGGCAAGCCCAGGAAATGCCATCATGGGAGGAGCTGGATCGTAAACTGGCACTTAGTGATCTCATCGGACCTGCCGATGAAAACCTCTTCAATTACCCAATTGAGTCACAACTTCCAGTTAATCTAGAACCTGCTATCCCAGATCCCATTGTCAACCCCCACCTCTACAAGGAGAGCTGGAAGAATGGTGGACCACTGACTGGCAATTTCAGAATCTCTTAAATAACCCTAATACTTTTTTCCCTCAGTTCGACCCGGAGCTTGCGCCAAACCCACCAATGAGCAATGAGAACTTGGCTGAACTCTGCCACTTTGGCGAGGAGCTGGTAGACGCAGGGAATAGAATTCGGGAAGTGGAAGAACAGATCTCCTGGAAGTACAACGAGAAGGAACGTCGTTTCTGAAGTGCCAGTTGACGGGGACAGTATGTGGTTGTGTGGTGTGTTTGTTTAATAATAATAAAGTAATAATAAATAACAAAAATATAAATATATAAAATAACTTAAAATAAAACTTTTGTGATATAACTAGTGTGTACGAATGCCTACTAATATATAAAATATCAAAGTCGCAAAGCCGACAATTTTGGCTCTACATGTTTGGCGTGATTTCGTGCGATTACTTTATTGCATTTGGTTGTAATTATTTGTGCCAATAACTTATCTATATATTGTTAATTATCAGATGAAACACACTGTTAATGAACCAGTTAATGAAGTTAATCAATCGGAACACAATAATCAAGATCACTTTCTAAATCGGCAAGATATAGAAAACATCGTCGCTCAGGGAATAGCCAATGCTATCCCGGCAATCGTCGCTGATGTTAAAAGCCCTGTTGAGCCATCACAAGCTCACCCCAGTAAACGCACGCGCGAAGATAATATCGATAATAGTGTTAACGGAGGCGGCAATAACGACAACTTAATTCAGGCCCCAATACTCAAGAGAATGAAAGCTGCAACACCTGGTTGCACTTACAAGAAATTTCTTGCCTGTAAACCAGCCAAATTTGCAGGCAATGAAGGGGCGACAGCCGCACTGCCTTGGTTAGAAAAAATTGAAGCAGTAATTAAAATAAGTAAATGCGTAGAGGAAGACAAAGTGACGTATGCTTCTCACCTTTTCAAGGAAGAGGCATTAGAATGGTGGAATACATTATTACAAGCCAAGGGAAGTGACATGGCATATGCCATGAATTGGGAAGAATTTGGACAATTGGTGGAAAGAAAATTTTGTCCTGAATATGAAAAGGAACAAATGACAAATAAATTCCTAAGCCACCGGATGATGGATGTTGACTGTCGAGGGTATACTTCAAAATTCTTCGAATATGCTCGAATTGTGCCAACTCTGGCTTCGCCAGAGCCAGTACTTATTTCTCGATATATTTAGGGTTTGATTAGTGAGATTCGGGATATCGTCAAAGCTGCAAGACCCCGCATGATTGACGATGCAGTGGAATTAGCCAACACTCTGACCGACGGACTGGTGCGCCCTCGAGAAGAAAATAGAAAGAAGGAAGTGGCCCAAAAGATTACCAAAGGATTTCGTGTGGATAATAGTAGTAATTTCAAGAAAAAGGGAACCGGGCAATCTTCCACTGCTCCTTTCTACGGTACCTGTAAAAGAAAGCATTTTGGAAAATGCAAAGGGTATTGCAATTTCTGCAAAATTCCGGGGGATCAAGAAGAAGATTGCAGAAGAAAGAAATCGACAATTTGCTTCAATTGTGGAGAAGCTGGACATTTTAGACCAGACTACCCTAAACTGGCTAAACCAGCTGACAACAAGGCTAAACCTGCAGAATGAACTACCAAGAAGAATGCAAGAGCCTTCCAGTTGACCTCACAGGAAGCAGATCTGATTCCGGATGTGATAGAGGGTACGTTCCTAGTTCACAACGTTTATGCGAAAGTATTATTTGACTCTGGTGCAAACCAAAGTTTTATAAATACTTCGTTCTGCCAAGCTCTTAAGCTACCTTTAAACAAACTTAGGCAGATTTATACGGTAAAAACAGCCGATGGTTACTCTGTTAGCATAGATCGAGTCTTGCAGGAAGGTAAGATAGAACTTTCAGGTCATAAATTTTCTGCAAACCTGTTACCCATGAATTTAGTTGGATTCGATGTTGTGTTAGGAATGGATTGGTTAGTAGCCAACCATACTCGAATCCTCTGTGATAAGAATTCCATAGAAATTCATACACCCACAGGAGGAATAATTATGGTTAAGGAGATAAGCCACGAAAGCCAATGAAATTCATTTTAGTAATGAAAGTGGCCAGTTATTCAAGAAAACAAGGAATAGCATATATGGTTTCGGTAGTTGTTAATACCAAAAGTAAGGAACTTAAGGACATTCCAGTAGTATCAGAATACCCGGATATATTCCCAGAAGAACTACCTGGATTACCACCCGATAGGGAAGTAAAATTTAGAATTCATCTAATTCCTGGAACTACACTGATAGCCAAGGCACCTTATCGGTTAGCACCCACCGAAATGTTAGAATTGAAAAAGCAATTAGATGAATTATTAAGCAAAGGATTCATACAACCTAGTTCATCCCCTTGGGGAGCACCAGTGTTGTTTGTAAAGAAGAAAGATGGTTCAATGCGAATGTGTATTGATTACAGAGAATTGAATAAAGTTACAATTAAGAATCGATACCCATTACCTAGGATTGATGATCTTTTTGATCAACTTCAGGGAGCTAGATATTTTTCTAAGATAGATTTACGCTCCGGATACCATCAGTTGAAGGTACAAGAAGAAGACATACCTAAAACCGCTTTCAGAACTAGGTATGGTCACTACGAGTTTACAGTTATGCCATTTGGATTAACAAATGCTCCTGCAGCATTTATGGATATGATGAATAGGATCTGTAAACCGTACTTGGACAAATTTGTAATCGTCTTCATTGATGACATACTTATTTATTCCAAAAGCCAGGACGAGCATTGTGAACATTTACATGCACTCTTAACTTTGTTAAGAAAAGAGAAGCTTTACGCCAAATTCTCCAAGTGTGAATTTTGGCTCCAGGAGGTGAAATTTTTAGGAAACATGGTGAATCACGAAGGTATTCACGTAGACCCTTCCAAAATAGAAGCAATCACCAAATGGAAGGTCCCACAATCAGCTATGGAAGTTAGAAGTTTTCTAGGATTAGCCGGATACTATAGGCGATTCATTAAGGATTTTTCTAAGATAGCCGTGCCATTAACTAACTAACCTGTAAAGTAGTGAAGTTTGAATGGGGACCTAGACAAGAAGAGGCTTTTAGGATTTTAAAACAAAGGTTAACAAACGCCCCAATTCTAGCCCTGCCAGAAGGAACAGAAGATTTTGAAGTTTACTGTGATGCTTCTAAGCTAGGATTAGGATGTGTACTAATGCAACGCAAAAAGGTAATTGCGTATACCTTAAGGCAATTGAAAAAGCACGAGGAAAACTATACGACTCATGACTTAGAATTAGGAGCAATAATTTTTGCCCTTAAGATTTGGAGACATTATCTGTATGGAAGTAAGTTTACTGTCTATACGGATCATAAGAGTTTAAGATATATATTTGGGCAAAAGGAATTAAACATGAGACAAAGGAGATGGATGGAAATTTTAAGTGACTACGACTGTGATATTCAATATCACGAAGGAAAAGCAAACGTAGTCGCGGATGCTCTAAGTCGTAAGTATCATGAAAAGCAAAAGCGAGTTCGTGCTCTCAGATTAAATCTTCAAGTAGATTTAATGGAACAATTGAAAGATGTTCAAGCAATAACAATCAAGGATGATGTTGAAGGAATGAAAGGAAGGGTAAAGGAACTAGAGCAAGGCACCGATGGAATTTGGAGATTCCACAAGAACAGAGTTTGGGTACCTAAGCAAGGAAACTTAAGAGATAAGATTTTAGAGGAAGCTCATAAATCTAGGTATACCATGCACCCAGGAAACAATAAAATGTACCAAGATTTAAGAAGTAATTTCTGGTGGGTAGGAATGAAAAAGGACGTAGCTAGATATGTATCTAAATGTCTAACTTATTCGCAAGTTAAAGCAGAACACCAGAAACCTTCAGGGTTACTCCAACAGTTAGAAATGCCTGTGTGGAAATGGGAACTAATAACAATGGACTTTGTTACTAAGTTACCCAAAACCAGAAAAGGTAACGACGCGATTTGGGTGATTGTGGATCGATTAACCAAATTCGCTCACTTTCTGCCAATGAAAGAAACCTTTAGCATGGAAAGATTAGCCAAGTTATACGTAGACGAGGTAGTATCCTTACATGGAGTTCCACTCTCCATTGTATCGGATAGGGATAATCGTTTTACTTCACATTTCTGGACAAGTTTTCAAGAAGCCATGGGGACGCGGTTAAATTTAAGTACAGCTTACCATCCTCAAACAGACGGGCAAAGTGAAAGGACAATTCAAACCCTGGAAGACATGCTCAGAGCATGTGTAATAGATTTTGGTGGAAACTGGGATGACCACCTACCCTTAATTGAATTCTCTTATAACAATAGTTACCATTCAAGCATCGAAGTTGCCCCGTTCGAAGCATTGTATGGACGAAAGTGTAGAACTCCAGTTTGCTGGGCAGAAATAGGAGAAAGCCAATTATCTGGTCCTGAAATCGTACTGGAAACCACCGACAAGATCACTCAAATCAAGGAAAGACTAAAGACGGCTCGAGATCGCCAGAAAAGTTATGCAGACAATCGACGCAAGCCGCTAAAATTTCAAGTCGGAGACAAGGTAATCTTAAAAGTTTCACCTTGGAAAGGAGTAGTCCGATTTGGTAAGAAAGGAAAGCTAAGTCCAAGATACATAGGACCATTCCCAGTAACTCAAAGAATAGGACCCGTTGCATATCGCTTACAACTACCAGAAGAACTAGTAGGAGTACATGACGTATTTCATGTATCTAACCTCAAGAAGTGTCTATCTGATGAATCCCTGGTAGTACCTCTTCAAGACATAAAGGTAAATGAAAAGCTAAAATTTGTTGAGAAACCACTCCAAATAGAAGACAGAAAGGTCAAGTTTCTCAAACACAAAAGACTACTATTGGTCAAGGTCAAGTGGGATTCAAAAAGAGGACCTGAGTACACCTGGGAGCTGGAATCATAAATGAAGCGAAAGTATCCTCACTTATTCCAATAAATCTCGAGGACGAGATTTTAAATAGGTGGGGAGGATGTAAGGACCTGCAAAAATGTCCAAAATCAACCCGTAAGTGAAAACCCGGACCTCTGAAACCCTAATGTGCATGAAAAACCAAGAAATCAATTTTTCTGGGTTTCACGCGGGCCGTGTAAGCATAAGCTTAGACTTACGCGGGCCGCGTCAACTTAAAGTTGACCAGATAAGCATGTCGGGCCACGTGTCGCACACTTGGCAGCCCTACTCGTGACACATAAGCCCTACACGTAGACTAAGGGCCCTCGCGGGCCGCGTAAGTCCTTATTAAGGTTTACGCGGGCCGCGTAAAACCCATTTTCCTGCTATAAATTGCTGGTGCATGGGACTTGCTCCTGTGCTCGAAAACTTTACTAAAAAAATGAAGGAAACTGCTCAAAATCTCACTTTCACGTAGGGAAACGCTGCTACGAATACAGGGTATTAACTCGATCACTGCTACGATTCAATGTCCGGTTGATTGAAACCGATCCGATGGATGTTTAAGTGCTGCCCAAATCAGGGCTATACTTTGTCATTCGTCGTAAGGGTTTTGATTTCGTGAGTTATCGTAAATGTTGAATTAAGTTACTTACCTAGTTTCGTGTGCATTGTTATTTAAATTAGGTTATCAGGCTTATCAGTAGGCTAAACTCTGCCCAACTAAACTTGCAATGTGAGTCATTCTCTTTTTATTACCAATATTTTACAATACTCCAATTATTTTCAAAAGTTATAATTACAGGGATTAAGTCGTGGTTATCTTGAATCACTGGCAAGTGGGGTATTGTGCACATTACTAATTTTTCACGGTTAGGTTCATCAACCTAACAGTGATAATTATCACTACTTGGGTGAAAGGACCCAATAGTGGTATGACCATCGTCACCAGGGTGTGACACGGCGCCAGATAAAAATAAGATAGAAGCCATTGTAATCGCTCTTATGCTGTAATTTATAGTTATGTGTCGTTTTATTAAATTTGAGTGACTCGCCAGTATTTCCCCGCTGATAAAATATTTTTGAAACATGTTTTAGGTGACCTACTGTGAATCAAGGAAAAGTGCTACGGGGCACTAATAAAGCTTGAAGTGGTGGCTCAGTTAAATAAATAACTTGTTTTGTAAAACAGGGAATTTCCTCGTGAAATTCCTCTATTGTAAATTACGGGGTTCGTCCCAAATTATGAAATAAAATAATTGGGCATTTTCAAGTTTAAAGATCCTGTTAAACTTCCGCTGTCAAATCAAATAATAAATACCACGGGTTTCTGTCCCGCGGCTCCTGGACCGGGTTAAACCGGGACGAGGGTCGTGACATCTACACACGTGTATGGCCAGGATTAGTTCACTCAGTTCGCAAGCTACACTAGTGTTCACTCTTGAACCTAATCCTATATATATATATATATATATATATATATATATATATATATATATATATATATATATATATAGGGGGGGCCGCTAAAATGAGAACCACCTCGAGTTGTAAGAACCGCGAGAACTACTTGATCCGGGGCGAGGTGGACCAATTTTTTTTTTCAAAAACGTAGATGCATGTATTATAAACACATTCGTAAAAAAAAAATTTAAAAAATGCCGTGCGTGTAGTTTTTTACACCACAAGTTTGTGGTTTACGAGTTCCGTAAATTTACGGTACTCGTAAACCACAAACTTTTACGGAACTCGTAAACCACAAACTTGTGGTGTAAAAAAATTACACGCACGGCATTTTTTTTTAAATTTTTTTTTACGAATGTGTTTATAATAGATGCATCTACGTTTTTGAAAAAAAAATTTGGTCCACCTCGTCCCGTACGGTGTGGTTCTCGCGGTTCTTACAACTCGAGGTGGTTCTCATTCTAGCGGTCCCCTATATATATATATATATATATATATATATATATATATATATATATATATATATATATATATATATATATATATATATATATATATATATATATATATATATATATATATATAGGATAAGGATCATGTGAGAAGTGATAGGCTAGTTGAGAAACTTGAGAAGCATTTTGGACCACACATTTTTCTAAGCCTTTCGTAATATACACATATGTATAGTTTAAAATTGACTATATACATATGTGTATAACTCAATATACATATATGTATATAGTCAATTTTAAACTATACATATGTGTATATTACGAAAGGCTTAGAAAAATGTGTGGTCCAGAATGCTTCTCAAGTTTCTCATATAGGGTGGACTTCTCTTAGGATCCCTACCCTATATATATATATATATATATATATATATATATATATATATATATATATATATATATATATATATATATATATATATATAGGGAGCCGCTAGAATGAAAACCACCTCGAGTTGTAAGAACCGCGAGAACTACACCCCACGGAGCGCCGTTCGCCATGATTTTTTTTTACAAGTAGATGTGTATATTATAAACACAGCCGTAAAAAATCATGGCGAACGGCGCTCTGTGGGGTGTAGTTTTTTACACCACAAGTTTGGTGAAAAAAAGAAAAAAGAAAAAAATTAAAAAACACCAAACTTGTGGTGTAAAAAACTACACCCCACGGAGCGCCGTTCGCCATGATTTTTTACGACTGTGTTTATAATACACACATCTACTTGTAAAAAAATCATGGCGAACGGCGCTCCGTGGGGTGTAGTTCTCGCGGTTCTTACAACTCGGGGTGGTTTTCATTCTAGCAGCCCCCTATATATATATATAGGGGATGGATCATGAGAAAACTAGTTTAAATGAGAAAACCAAAAAACTAACTAAAAAAACCTAAAAAAATACCAAAAAAATACCAAAATTTTTTTTTACAATTTTTTAAAGAAAAATCGCTACTTTTTATGTATGGAAAAAAAATTCAAAAAAAAAATTTGTTGTACTGCACATGTGCACTAATACGGAAAGCCTAAACCACTTAACCCACCCCCCACCGACACCCCCCAAAAACCTAAACCCCCCCCCCCACCCCCACCCCCCAAAAACCTAAATTCACCCTCCCACCAAAAGCCTAACCCCCCCCCCCCCAAAAAAAAAAAAAAAAAAAAAAAAAAAAAACCTAAACCCCCCTCCCCCCACACCCAAAAACCTAATCCTAATCCTAAACCTCCATAAAAACTAACCCTAAAAGCTAAACTAGACTCAAAAAGCTAATTTTAAGCATGTAATGCAATTGTAGTACATGTTATATTGCACATGTGCACTACTATAATAATAGTATTGAAAACAAGACGACACCATAAATCTTTTTTTATGTCATAAAAAATATGCTCGAATATACTTGAATGAAAGATAAGAAAATTTGTGATCTTATGGTGCCATTTTTGTTTTAAAATGATAACGTATGGAGAAATGGGAAATGTTTGAAAAGTTATATTTTTTTTCCAATTTTACCCCTCCTTCATTAAAAGTCCCCCCTCCTTCATTAAAAGTCTCCCTCCCCCTTCTTTTTAGTGGATTTTAGTTAGTTTTCTAGTTTTCTCATTTATATCTAGTTTTCTCATGATCCTCTCCCTATATATATATAGGGTAAGGTTCTAGAGTGAACAATAGGTTGAGAGTGAAGTGTGTGAACTAATTTGGGCCATTGGATTACATCATCTAGAGATTTTTAAACAATGGCAAGATTGTAACTATAATGTTGTAACTTCCCTTTAAACTAATTGACAGAAGGGTATTTGCGTCTTTTGTAAATTGCATTTATTAAACAATATAATTAAAATCCCTAAAATCTCGCTAGTTTCCGTATATACAAGATACACAGCTGTTAGTGTATACACATGTCTATAGTTTCGCTAGTATTAGTTTATACAAGATACACAAATGTTAGTTTATACAGATGCGTACAGTATCGCTAACTATTAGTTTATACATGATACACAACTGTTAGTTTATACACATGTTTACAGTCTCGCTAACTATTAGTTTATACAAAATACACAGCTGTTAGTTTATACACATGTGTACAGTCTTTTATACATCTGTGTATTATATTCAGAAATGGTTACATATGTGCATATTAACAACATATAGTATATTATGCATGCACACGAGTAAATTCATATAAAAATTATGAAATTAATGAAAACGAAACATATCATATGTATGGAAACATAAATAACTTCATCACATATTTAAAAACAAGTGCATACCCAAAAATAATTACAATTTCAATCTCAGAGAAATTTTTCAATATTTATTGAAAATTATAAAAAGTTAAAAACAATATATTATGATATCTATATATATGGATAATAAAAGAAAAACAATATTAAAACTGAAACTAAAACAAAATCTATGGATAAAAAATGATGGAGAAATAATTAAAAATGAGGGAGGGAGAGGGAGAGAGTTAAGAGAGGAGAAAATTAAAAGATTTTAATTAAACATACTTGGGTAATGTCAATCTTACTTTTTTAATCTAAAAAATATCAAGGGTCAAGATTAGTTCGCTCAGTTCACTCTCAAGAAGTTTTCCACTCTTGAACCTAATTCTATATATATATATATATATATATATATATATATATATATATATATATATATATATATATATATGGTAAGGATCATTTCAGAACTCTAAATAATTGCAGAACTTACAGAACTCCTAATGAATAATTATTCCACTAATAAATTTTTATATTTAACATTGTTTAAGGGTATTTTTTATCATTTATTATGATTCCATGTGTGCTAATAGTAGTTTTATCATTTTTTCATCGGTAATTATATAATTACATATACGTGGATTGGTTCATTTGCACATATATAAACTAGTTCCTTTACACATATGTAAATTAGTTATTACACATAAATAATTTGGTTTTTCATATATGTAATTATAAAAATACATATACTATATTCTTAAATAATGTTAAATATAAAAATATATAAATAAAATAATTGTTTATTAGCGGTTCTAAAAGTTCTGTAATATTTAGAGTTCTGAAATGAACTCAGCCCTATATATATTTCAGGGCAAGATTATATAGGAAACCCTTAGTTAGGGAGAAAACCTAGAAAAATCTAACCTCCCAAACTTTTTTTTTTTTGAAAAAAAAAAATACACATGAAATATAATATTTTTAAGGATTTTGAGCAAAAAATCAAAAAAGCGCCGACCCAATTTAAAAAAAACATAAATAAATAAGTTTTTGTGTAACATATGTAAGAGTCATACATAACATATGTTACAGTCAGGTTATGGAAAACTTGTTTATTTTTTTAAAATATTATCTCGGCGCTTTTTTTTGTTTATTATAGTTTTATAAATAAATAAATATAAGAATTGTTGTGTTGCTATATATTTTCTTGTATATAACTATGAAAAGCTATGTAATGAAGATCTAATAGTTGTAAAACGATATTTTGAGACCCTATATATTTACAGTTAAAATTAGAGATAAATGTGAATGGATGAAATATTTCTATACTAATAAATGAAAATATTTTTTGAACACATGTGTAGGTCCCTCTCGGAGGATGAGGTTCAACCTTAACCTTGTTATGCTAACACACTAGCAAGTGCGGAATCCAAGCTAGTGTGCAAACCGGGATTAAACAAGCACAAACACAACACACAAAGTTCACCGATTAACACCACTTGTATTAATACGAATGAAAGGTTCCGGTTACAAGCTCAATGTTTACAAATCAATTTTGTAAACTCTCTAAGTGTGTGTGTTCTTGACAGAATGCTCTCCTATCTCTCGAGTGTCTATCTTTCTGTCTATGTGCATCTGCCTCTAGTGAACACACTGCATGGGTATTTATACCCAAACACAGCAAGTCTGTCCGAAGGATCATGTTGACTGCTCGATAGATGATCTATCGAGCATAAAGCTCTCGAAGGATACACATATACCTCGAAGGATGGCATATCCTTCGAGGTCCATCTGCATCTATCGAATGTTAACTATCGAAGGTTAACTTTCGAGCATATCGAAGGATCTATATCATCCTTCGATGTCTCATCCTTCGAGACAGACAAAATACAACCATATTCAAACTGTTTGTCCAAGTCAAACCAGGAGGACGGTTGACTTGGTCAAACTTACATGACTAACAAGGACATCGTTTTACATCGTGACCGAATACAGACAAAGTACAGACACAAGTGCACCAACAAACTCCCCCTTGGCTGTAGCTTTGTCTCGATCTTGATCATCTTTGATCTTCGTGTCTTCAAGACTCTGATGTCCTTTTAAGTCTTCAATGTCGGAGGATCTTCAAAGTCTTCACGTCTTGAAAGCAGAAAGTGTATCAACAAACTACCCGTATCATGTAGGAAGTGTGTTGACAAACTCCCCCTTAACATAAGCTCCCCTTTGAGTTATGCTCGTGAATGACTTGATCAGTAATGCTTGAGATCCTTGTGGTGTTGATTATGGTCAGCGGCAACTCGATCATCTTCATCTTTTGAGCGCCTTCACGTTGTGTCTTCATTCCGAAGCTTGTCATCGACCATGTTCTCCTTGCCTTTAGGATCTGCACATGCAAGAAATCTAAACGCGTAATGAGAACAACTGCTTGGAATATAGTTAGCATAAACAAATGACACACGAATGACCATGTCACAATCAAACACCGTCCGACAGTTTGAAAGTTTAATAAATTTGTCAATTTTAGTTTCCAACTTTCAAAACTTGCAAATTTCGACCGTTTATGAAGATTTAGTCAATTCGGTTTTCATTCAGGTTTCAGGTAACGAAGACTCGAGATCCAACATCGTACGATCGAAAATAAAATAGAAATAAAATCTTTTTGGCTTTTATAAAGTTTATATTAAAACTCACCTAAAATCTTTTTGGTATTTTTGAATTTTTCAAATGTAAAGACTGAAAGCAGTAAATAAATATATACAGACATTCTTTTTGCGAGTTTCGAGGGTAAGAGAATCATATCAGTGTACGGTCATGCCAAAACACTCTTGTTGTTCAATTAGTTAACATTAAGATAAGCCTCCTATAACAATTATCGGTATTGTTGTCCACTTAAGCTCAACTTATCAGATGTAATCATGGCGAGGGGATACGTTAAGGTATGATTTATACTTACCGACCGGTGTTCATCCACATCACGACACATTCCCGTATCAAGGTATGCACGAGGGTTCATCTTACCGGTGAGTATACCGATTATCATCTGTTTGACCGTATATGATGTGAGATTCTCACTTATTTTGATTTGAAAACAAGCCCTATGTGATATAATCACTTATTGATGAGGAACTTGATTTTCAGATGCATGAGGGCACAGGAGCAAGTCCGTGAACAGGTCAGTACTTTCATACAGCAGAGAGACGAACTTGACTCCCGGATAAATGTGATATTTTATCACTTATTTGAATTGGACATGTGATTGTTTATCACTTATTGAGGTCGAATGCAGTATGAGATATGTACACGTATGTATAGTATCATGGAAGATCTAGACTTGCGTCCCCGTTATTTTTCGGTAAAAGATACAACCATGATACCCAGATGATAAGCAGCATAAAGACCGAATATCTCAGAACCTCGGCAGTCTATCAAACGAAATTTCGGTACTAAGACCATATGCCAATGAATGGTTCCCACCTGGTCTTCAGTCAATTTAAGATTTATATCACCCTGCACATTCTAAAATGATTGTGAGCCTACCGATACATCTTATATAGAGCTGCTTATCGTTTTTCATTTAAGGTTTAAAGAGGTTTGGATATACCACTGATGTACTATCATTTTCTCTTTTGCTCGCCAGGAAACTCATTTTTGCTTTTCTATTGTTTTTGTGTTTTTGAAATTTTTCGATGTTTTTGGATTTTCAGATTTTTGGATTTACTCCCCCTAAAATCAATAAACTAAGACAAATTTAAAACACAAAGTTATATACAAAAATGATTTTCCGATGTTGGTTTACTCTTGCTTGACCTTAATGCCGTTTACCAATAATAAAAAGTTAAATCTTGATTTGTCAAATGCTTTGGTAAATAAGTCGGCACGTTGGTCATCGGTGTGGACCTTAACAACATCGATTAGCCTTTTCTCAAAGCAATCACGTATGAAGTGATATTTGATTTCGATGTGTTTGGTCTTTGAGTGCTGCACAGGATTTCTAGTGATCTGTAAAGCAGCAGAATTATCAACGTAAATAGGAGTAGTTAGGAATTCAAAACCGTAGTCCCGCAATTGTTGTTGGATCCAAAGAACTTGGGAGCAACAACTTGAGGCAGCAATGTATTCAGCTTCGCATGTTGATGTAGCAACGCATGTCTGCTTCTTGCACTGCCATGTGACTAGGCGATTTCCTAAAAACTGACATCCAGCCGTTGTGGATTTGCCGTCGATTTTGCATCTGCCAAAATCAGAATCACTGAAAGCGACCAATTCAAAGTTATTATCCCTAGGGTACCATAGACCGGTGTCAGGGTAACCCTTCAAATAACGAAAAATCCTTTTGACAGCTGCAAGATGTGAGGCCTTCGGGTTGACTTGATATCTGGCAAGCAGGCACGTTGGGTACATTATGTCTGGTCTTGATGCTGTGAGGTACATAAGAGATCCGATCATTGCGCGATAGTGTGAGGGGCTAACAGCTTCACCCTTCAAGTCTGGAGTAATTCCGTGATTTGTCGGCAATGGGGTACCAATGGGCGTTGCATCAGACATCTGGAACCGGCTCAAGATGTCACCAACATATTTAGTCTGATGGATGAATATCCCAGACTCAGTTTGTTGCACTTGTAGGCCCAAGAAGAAGGTCATTTCCCCCATAGCACTCATCTCGAATTTATCCTGCATAATGCGCTCGAAATTCCTACACAAGACATCATTAGTAGAACCAAAAATAATATCATCAACATATACCTGTACCAGAAGAAGATCTCCATCTTGTTCTTTGATGAAAAGAGTACAGTCGATAAGACCTCTGCGAAAACCGTTCTCCAGCAGATAGTTAGATAAGGTTGCATACCAAGCTCGCGGTGCTTGATGAAGACCATAGAGAGCTTTGTTGAGCAACCAAACCCGATCGGGATGGATAGGATCTTCAAAACCTGGAGGCTGTTCGACATACACCTCTTCTTCAACCACACCATGTAAAAATGCACTTTTGACGTCCATCTGGTAAACTTTGAATCCTTTGAATGAGGCATAAGCCAGAAAGATCCGAATTGCTTCCAGACGTGCAACAGGTGCATAGACTTCGTGGTAGTCGATCCCTTCTATCTGACGAAAACCTTGAACGACTAAACGTGCTTTGTTCCGGATAACAACTCCGCGGTCATCCTTTTTGCATTTGAAAACCCAACGGGTACCAATCTTCTTGTATCCAGCAGGTTTCTCTACGAGTTTCCAGACACCAAGCTTCTGGAATTGTTGCAGTTCTTCCTGCATTGCTTCAACCCAAGAGTTATCTTTCATGGCTTCTTTCCAAGTTCTTGGCTCTTCCTGTGAGACATAACACGCGAAAGACCAATCGTTTTGTTGCCCGGATTCTCGAATAGCCGCATACAAGCCTGCATTGTTGTTGTTCCGCAACATGTTTCTTGTTTGAATGCCACTTTGCACATTTCCGATGATGTTTTGTTGAGGATGGGTATTATGAATCCTTGTTTCTGGATTATCTGGAACTGGAATATTTATACCCAGATTGTTGAAATTGAGATCAACAACTAAATCAATGCCCGGAATTGACGAAGAGGATGATGCAGTTGCTTCAGCTGTTCTATGGGTATCCACTGGAGGAGTACCCTCAGAAGTACCATGAACTGCTGTGGTTGGAGCTTCTTGATCTGCATCTAGAAATTCATCATCCTCTGAAGATTCGTTTAATTCAGCAGCATCGTGAAAATCCTCATTCTCGAGAGTATTATTGTTCACCGAAGATGGTTCTTGATTGACAAGAATTGGACGAACCACCGGTGAAACTGTTGCATTGTCACTCTCGAAAAACATCCTTGCCGCAGCACTTTCTTCAACGGCTTCAACATTGATCGAATTGAAAAAGTCATCGTACTCAAACATCCAAGGCTGACCAGGACATTTGACTGGCAAAGTGTGCCTTTGTACTCTGACCTCAGACCATTCCTCGACCCTTTTAGTCTCTAGATTCCAGACTCGTAAGTTAGGGGTGGCATACCCAAGAAAGTATCCATCAATTGCTTTTGCCCCAAACTTTCCATTAGGATCGATGATTGTACAAGGAGCTCCAAACGGTTCAAGATAAGACAAATCTGGTTTCCGTTTTTTGAAGAAGCTCAAAGCAGGTCTTATTGTGCCTTTTGACTGTAAGGACTCGGTTCAATGTATAACATGCAGAGGCCACAGCTTCAGTCCAGAATGGAATGGGCAGCTGCGACTCTACCAACATTGTCCTAGCAGTCTCGATCAATGTACGGTTCTTACGTTCAGCGACGCCATTCTGTTGAGGAGTATAAGCTGCACTAAACTCATGAAGAATACCCTTTGAAGTGCAAAACTCCGCCATGGCATGATTTTTAAATTCAGTACCATTGTCGCTACGTATCCGCCTAACCTTCAACTTATACAAATTCTCAATCTGAATGATCAAGTTTTTGATAATACCAAAGGTTTCACTCTTGTGTGCCATGAACGCCACCCAAGAAAATCTTGAATAATCATCAGTTATCACGAGGCAGTATTGATCGCCTCGAATACTCTTGTGCTTGACAGGACCGAACAAATCCATGTGCAAACGCTCAAGAGGAACTGCCACCGTGTTGATCTTCTTAGTAGGGTGCTTCTTCTTTGTTTGCTTTCCTTTCTGGCACGAAACACAGACGTCTTGAAGATGGAAATTTTTTAGGGGAACACCATTCACCAATTCATTTGAAACCAAATGATTCATTTTGCGTAAGTGAATGTGACCCATTCGTCTGTGCCAAGAGATAGAGTCCTTTTCTGTGGCTTTGGAAACGAAACAAGTTGCTTGTGCAGACGTAGTAATAGCTTGGCTCATATCAAGGACATACAAATCATTTATCCTTGGAGCTGACAAGAGAATCCATTCTTTTGGAATTTTGAAGCCGGGTTTCAGCACATAACATCCATTAGCATCAAAGTGTACTGAGAATTGCTTGTCACAAATTTGAGAAACACTAAGAAGATTGTGATCAAGTTGTTGCACAAAGTTGATCTTGTCAAAGCTGACAATCCCGTTGGATATCATTCCTTCACCCGTAATATAACCACCCTTATCTCCAGCAAAAGCAACATAACCTCCTCTAATAGATTTGACGTCGTAGAGAAGCTTCATGTCGCCTGTCATGTGCCTGGATGCCCCACTATCAACAATCCAATGACTACTGATAGTTCCTCCTGGAACACCCTGCACATGAACTCAAATGATTAGTTGGAGATGGGGACCCAAGCCATTGTGGTCTTGGGTCTTCCATTTTCATCAATAACAATGACTTCTTGTCTTTGATGATTGGTAAATTATGATGTTCCCCCTGATTCATTAACCGTTTTTGGTTTCCAGGTCTGTTTTGTTTTACCAGTGTCATTCTTTAAAATCTTAACTTCATGGTTGTCTGAAGTTTTTGAATTGTCTGGTTTTACAGGAACAGATGTTTTGTTAACCACATCGGTTTTAATTGCCTTTTCAATTTTCTTGACCTGTTGGCGTTTCTGTTTCTTTTCCCTTTCTTTTACAAGTCGGGGATCTTGTTTTGCAGAAACAGTTTGCCTGCGGTCAGTTTGGTCACGGGGAACATCAACCTTTTCTTTCTGTTTATGAAGATATGGACAATTTCGAATTATGTGTCCAATTGTTCCACACTCAAAACATGATCTTCGTTCAACAAACCCCGAAGTATCATGTGATCGTTTAGCCGATGATGTTGAACTTTGTGAACCCGAGGTACTAGGCTTTGAACTGGTTTGTTCATTTCTTTTCAGAACAGCAGCTTTCTTGACAAAATTTAAGTTAGATTTATTTTCAAACGTTTCAATTTTGTACGTTCCCGTCGATTTCACAAAGTTTACATTCTTGTTTTTCTTCCGATTCGGCTTCTTTTGAGTTTGAGCCGGTGATTTTGCTTTTGGCTTGGTGTGATTTTGCTGTTTCTGCACTGTTGGTAATTTCTTGTTGCCAAATTGTTTTCGAATTTCGGCCTTTGGAATAGGAGGACACTGTGTAACTGTAACACGTGGTCCTGTCTTTCCCAAAAACTTACTTGTTGAGTTTTCAAAAACTTTGCTGATTAAGGATTGATTCACATTCTTAATAGGAAAGTCTTTGTCTGAATAAATCTTATCATCACCAACCAGAGTGTACAGCAAGTTCACACTCTCCGACTCTTTTGCAGACGAGGACTCAATTGCAACAGTCTTAGCGGGTTTTGCAGGAGGATCACATAGAATGTGATTCTCGAGAGGTATGTCCTCATTTTTGACTACCGCATCAGACTTTGCTGGGACAGCATCATCAGATTCATCATCAGAAGAATCAGCATCCTCAGTAATGACTGGAGGATCCTGATTCAGTTCAGTAGAAGACACACCTGTATCTGCTGACACATCTGAATCTGAGGATACTTCTTTCTGGTATCCGAGTCCTGCTGCAAACTCTTTCACATCTAGAGGCACAGATGGTTCAAAGAACACTCTGTCCTCCTCATCCGGCATGGCATCATAATTATGTCTCACTGGTGGTGGACAATTCTTATAGCCTATGCACGTGACGTCTCTTTTCTCCTTTTGGACATCAATGATGTGATCCAACACATAGCTAGAACTCAAATAACTATCTAACTTGAGTTGGATTGCCTCACTTTCCGTTTTTACACAAGCCATTTCTTTTTGCATTGTCTCAAGGCGAGATATATACAAATTAATGTCAGTTTGTTTTCTGGAAACCATTTTAGTTAGCTCGGTTTTATCTTTCTTTAACTTTTCAATTACCGATTTAAACTCCTTTTCATGGTTTTCATAAAACATATTGGCTTCAGTGCATTTGGAAAGGTCCACAGTCAATTTCTGATTGTGAATAAAAGTCACATCATACTTTTCTTGCAAAGCTTCATGCTTACTTTGCAAGTCACACAAATTCTCATTCACTGTAGTATGTTTGTCTTGCAAGTCAAACAAACTAGCTTGTAAAGCATCATGTTTGTCTTGCAACTCAGACATACTTTTCTCTACATCAGCACATCTAGCACGCAACCTATCACATTCATCACAATTTACAACAGTGGGTTCATCGACACATACCTGACTTGATGAACCGTCGACATTAGCCATAAAGGCTGAATGGAGAGAAGACGAAGTATAAGCAGCTTGATCCACCAGAATAGATCTTCTATCACTTAGTGCTGCAGCTTCCTCCAAGAGCTCATCAATGTCAGCATCACCGAAACATTTGCTGTCTCACCCACATGATCATCACCTGAACTGGATGATTCTTCATCAACACTCCTGCTGTACCCAGAAGAGTCTTCATCTTCAGAAGATTCACCACCACTGGCGGAAGATTCTCCACCACTGGTGTGAACTGCCTCCTTCACAATTTGAGCAAAACATGTTGTTCCATCTGGAGCATCACCACTCAACTGGATTGACCAGTCACAACCTTCATCCACTTGAACACAAGTGCCTGGTTGGCTTGGTTGTTGACAGGCACTAATGTACGCTCATTGTTTCTGTTCTGGTTCTGCTGGGTGCCTTGGTTTCTGAAGGGGTTTTGGTTCCCGTGCTGTGCTGGTTTTGTACATTCCCTTTTAAAGTGACCCCGTTCACCACAGTTGAATCATTTTACTGCCTGTTTATCGAACCCATACTTGGTGTCTTTCTTGCTTTCCAAGCTGGTTCTGCCAGTACTTTCCATCCAATCCTTTGCCCTTCTCACAGCACTAGCAAAGGCCCACTTGATATCCATCAAGTCCATCTCTTCTTTATCAATCTGCCGATAGTCTTCTTGTGTCAGATTAATGTTGCCAATCTGACCTTCTATTAACCCACAGTATGCGCTCACTACAGTGTTAAGCAGCTCCATGTGTTCCCTTAGCTACTTCTACACTGACCTTTGAGAAGCTTGAAGTGTCGAGCTGTACTGTATTTGGCTTTGATTGCTGACCAGCAGATGATGTTCCTCCATAACACGCATGTTGTTGTTGAGCAGGAGGAGGAGGTGGTTGTATTGGATTTCCATACATGTCTGTGGTGGGAGGTGGCTTAACAGGAACTTGCACTGGATTGCCATACATATCCGTGCTTGTGACAAACGCCGTTTGTAGTGGAGCATGTGGACCGGTTCTTGCAGACGAAGAACTGGAAGTTCCATAATACATTTCTGGATTCTGTGGCAATGGAACTCTTTTTGCCTTTAATGTTTCCTCCTGATCCTTGTTTTCCAAAAGCTGCATGAAGTCGTTGATATTTGTAGTTCTCAACACTCCGTTATACTTCAAGATTTCCAAGAAACTACTCCATTGGGGAGGCAAAGCATCAGCAAACTTCTTCACCACTTCTGCTGTAGTTGTTGCTACTCTGAAATTGTTCAACTCTGTAAGCAAGTGATAAAACCGGCTTGTCATGTCTCCCAAAGACTCCTTATCCATGCACGTGAAACAGTCAAATTCTTTCTTGAGAAGATCATGACGCAATTGGCGTGTTGCTTCATTCCCTACTCCTCTAGTTTTCAACCCGTCCCACAACTTCTTCGTTGTCTTGAAACTGACAAACTGGTGGTAGATATCCTTGCTTAACGCCTGAGTGAGAATGGCGTATGCTTTCTTTTCCAGATCATACGTTTTCTTTTGATCTTCAGGAAGATCAGCAAACGTAGCAGTATCTGAAGCAGCAACCTCTATAGCTTGATCGAAATCTGTAGTGAAACGTATCTACAGTTCGGTATTTTGCACAAGAACGTATGTACGAAATCTATCAACCCAGCCCGGATATTCATTTAAGTGCATCAACTTTGGAGGTCGATTCAAACTTCCGGTTTCGCTTTCGCTCAATAAGATACTTTGAATGCTCGGAGTTTGATTCGATACTAATGCCCATTGACTTGACGATATGGCATTTGCTTGTGAAGATGTCGACACCGGAGACTCGGCCCATGAAGGAGATAAACTTGTACTCGTGTACTTTCCAGTGTCTGGAGCCGGTGTACCCCACCATGAGGATGTTGAACCCGAACTTGTATATTTTCCACTGTCTGGAGCCGGAGTTCCCCACCAACTCGGATTCATCTTTGATAAGAAAAATAAATTCTATATCAATAGCCCGAAAGATGACAGCCAGCCGAAAAATCAAGCTCGAAAGACAAGACAAACAGAAACTTGTTATACTTAAACAGACAAGAATTGAAAGATCAACACCTTGTTCGAAGGATCAATACTTGTTCGAAGGATCAACAGTGTTCGAAGATCACTGTTGAATTTCGAACAATGATTTCGAAGATTCACTACCGAAAGATCCTTATCTTTCGAATATATATCCTTCGAAAAGATTCCCTGGATCGAAGGATAAGTCTCTGACTTCGAAGGATGAGTCGAAAGATGATTATCTATCGACACTTCCTTGATCGAAAGATGATCTTTCGATGTCGAAGGATATCCTTCGATCGCTTCTGACACAGCTGACACTGAGATGACAGGTTGGTGAAAAGGTGATGGGTTGGTGGTCAACTTTCGGCAGAAAGGTATGTTCAGACCTTTCTTTCTGCCAACTTTGATTTTTCAAATAAAATATTCCCGAAATGGAAAACCTTATCCAGAAAATCCGGTTACCGGAACACACCGGAATTTGGCCGGAAATCACCAAATTTTTTAAACACAAGTTTTAACTTACCCAACCCGCTTTTTAACACACCCGGTTGGTTTTAGAACACGTTTTTATGTTTATAAATGCAAGAAAAACCACCAAAAACGGGTACTAAACCAAGTGTCCAAACACACCAAGACCTTGAACAAACCCGGTTTTAACAAGGAAAAGAGCCAAAGCTCTGATACCACTTGTAGGTCCCTCTGAGGATGAGGTCAAACCTTAACCTTGTTATGTGAAACACACTAGCAAGTGCGGAATCCAAGCTAGAGTGCAAACCGAGATGAAACAAGCACAAACACAAGACACACAAAGTTCACCGATTAACACCACTTGTATTAATACGTATGAAAGGTTCGGTTACAAGCACAATGTTTACAAATCAGTTTTGCAAACTCTCTAAGTGTGTGTGTGTTCTTGACAGAATACTCTCCAAGTGTTTTCAAGTGTCTAAAAAGAAATGAACACACTGCATGGGTTTATATACCCAGCACAGAATGTCTGTCCGAAGGATCATGTTGACTGCTCGATAGATGATCTATCGAGCATCCAGCTCTCGAAGGATACACATATACCTCGAAGGATGGCATATCCTTCGAGGTCCATCTGCATCTATCGACGGTTAACTTTCGAGCTTATCGAAGGATCTAAATCATCCTTCGATGTCTCATCCTTCGAAACAGACAAATTACAACCATATTCAAACTGTTTGTCCAAGTCAAACCAGGAGGATGGTTGACTTGGTCAAACTTACAAGACTAACAAAGGCATCGTTTTACATCGTGACCGAATACAGACAAAGTACAGACACAAGTGCACCAACATCTTCTATAAATAAATAATGAATGAATACTAATTATAAATAATGGGGAATAGTTAGTATACGAATGATTTAATGTGTTATTGGTAAATTTAAAGTAAGAAAGCATTTTATAATTTAAGAAACAATAAATAAATACTAATTATTTAATTGAATATTAAAAATTTCGGTGACCAAAATTAACCGACAATAGTTACGACTTGGTCACTTGCCTCTAACTTCAAAGTAATTTCTCTAGTTATATGTATACTAACGATTTTCAAAGATGTGATTCAGTTCTTATTACTAAACTCATAGGGAATTGTAATTGATTCAAATTTAACTGATCAATCGAACTATTAATAAAGGATTCCTATTAATGTCACGTGTCATTCTCTCTATTAATTTAGGAATAACAATGTTAAAATTATTGACTAATAATAATAATATATTAGTTTAATAGTATCTAATATATTATTAATACTAGTCGGAAAGTCCGCGCGTTGCGGCGGGTGTCTGGACTAATATCATATTCAATTATGACGTCTATTACAAGCCACCGTACATGTAGTGGCGGATCCAGGATTTTTTTCCAAGGGGTTCACTTTTTTATGTTCTAATTTCATATGTTCAAACATAAAAAAATCGGGTCAGTTCGACGGTTCAAATCGGGTACGGTTCATCTCATAACAAAAATACGATATAATAATGAAACTTTTCATTTACTGCTCTAATATGGAAATGAGTATTAGTGACACAATACAACTTCAAGTATACACTTATTCACCCAAATTTCATGTAGCTTAAACTGTTATGTTCACATTAACTTATGCCACAGTTATGTAATTGAAGTGTTCCCTTCACTTTACATTCATTGTACATGTATGAATTCAACTCCTATGGATAACAAAGCGAACAGAAAGTAGAAGAAAATTGAATTCTTAAAATCAACAAGTTAAAGCTTAAAAACAAGTAAACAACAATTTGTAGAGTTTAAAGTGGTGGTCGTGCGGGTCTCTGTGTGTGTATGCGTTTTTGGGAGTTGGATGTCAAAAAGCTTTGAGACGGGAGTCAAACTCAACACCTCAAGGATGTACACCAAGCGCCTCACCAGTTTATCAGAACAAACGTTTGTTTACAAGTTCCCCTAAAGAATATTTAAAGGTTCCTTCATTTTTTTTTATGAGTTTACACTATAAATTACAAACCGAACAGGTTCCTAGGAACCTCCTCGGTGACTCTAGATCCACCGTACATGAATTTATGTAAGTTTCACATAATTTCAATTGTGTACCTCAACAATTGCATCCAAAGAAGATAAAAGAACTTAAAATTTACACATCCATTTTCATCATAATATTCTAAATCTCTACTAAATGAATTCAATGACTAAAAATATAAAAAACTGCATTTGAAACGCAAACATGTGTAACATAACTAAAATATGTGTATTGAGCAACTTAACTAAACAATTGAACACCAAAAAAGACGTTTATTTGCTAACCTTTTAGGCTCACCTAACTACTTCTTGAAGCCATTGGCTTCAGGCTACCATCACTGGAATTCTTTAATTGAGGGGAGAATATAACAAAACAACAAACATATTCATTACCTAAAATTTTATGCGAGCTAAACAAAAGTTGTAAAAAAGGCTTTTTATACCAAAAATGGATGACAGTGTAAAAGTTTAATGTTTGTAGCTTGACAAGTATTTTAGATAATACACAAAATAAGAATCGTAAACGTTTAAGCAACTTGATTTGGCACACATGCACTTATATTTTTTTTTCAAAAATTATGCTTTTAATATGAACACAAATATGTTATTATTACAATAGTGGGTGCCCGCACGATGTGGTTGGGGCGACACTTTATTTTTGTAGTTTTTTTAGTCGTATGATATTTTTACAAAAGTTTGTTATTATTTTTTTCTTGAAAGATTTTAGGTTAGTACTATTTCTTAGCTTCCAAGTATCCACTTCAATAATCTTGTCACTTTTATCGTCACAATTACTTGTCGAAGATGTATCTTCCCTCCAGTTCTACAACCATTTTGGCCTGTTACAATGTTGTTCTTGGCCAAAAGAATCTTTAAATTTTGACCTAGAGATAGATCGCTGTGTTATTCACAATTTGCTTAAATAAGAATAAATTAACTCGAATATATGTTACAAAATCAAAGCCGGTGGTTGGATCGGGAGGACTCGTTTCTTGAATGTGTGGAAGACGACAAGTAAGCCCAGTTGGAAACACACACTATAGGACTAATTCTATGATGTTTATTCCAACTTAACTATTACGATTACAATGCTCGGAATTGAAAAACATCAACTTGAAAAACTGCTACTGTTACGCCTATTTACATTTAGTAAACAAAGGAAACAACATCATAAACAAAGCCATGTTCTCCTTCTTTTCTGTAACAACCTTAACGTTCACTTCCATCATGCGTCAACTTCCATGAAACTCAGTCAATAAGTGACTAATCCTTCACTCGCCAACTATCTCTGAAACCCATTTGGCCCATTTATATCCAACCCAGTTTAGATCCAGCTCGTGACCCATCCGACTGGATCAAGATGAACCCAACAGTTTCTGCAATATTCTGACAATTGTTCCTAATGGCAATGTCATGGAACCGGACAGAAGAAGCTAGTATTTTCTGGTGAAAGTATGCAAATTATATATGTGTATGATGTAACTTCTGTTAGAAATAACCCGTTGATGTGGCCTTACGGATCAGTTTGTAACATTACCAATATGACATAACTAATCCCTGACAATTACTTGATGGTAGTAATTGTAATTATTGATTAGTTTAAGGGGCAATTATGATTTCCCTTTAGGTACCTTTAATCAAGGGCGGACCTATTGTAGGTCCAGGTTCGGGATCCAACCCGTGATTTTCGTGTTCATGTTCATAGATGGAAGAGATAAGAGAGGATAAACATAACAAACTTTGTATTAATCCGGTAGTAAACATTACAAGTCGGCCCGGTTACATGACAACCGAACTAATACCAAAGAAGTATACATCCGGGGAGAAACCAAGTGGTGATTTCTCCCGGTGAGGTCTCAGACCTCCATTCTCTCTCTAGCACACACTTGTGCTCTCACTCTTATGTTTTACAAGACAAGGTGTTGGTACTTATACCCAAACACAGGCTGCAGGTCGAAGGATCAGACTGACTGGTCGAAACATCATCCTTCGATCAGACAGTCTTCGAAAGATACACACATGCCTCGAAGGATCACATATCCTTCGAGGTCCATCCTTCGATGGATATCTTTCGAGCTCATCGAAGGATATCAACAATCCTTCGATGCCTTATCCTTCGACACTAACATTAACAACCATAACTTGTCTTGCAACAACACACGGTCAACCGAATAACCCTCTCGTTTGACCACTTCAAACGAGCGAGTCTATACATGTTCGATAGACCGTTTCACTAACTATTACAAATTCAGCGTAAAATAATAACTAATCTATTCGACAAGCATCGGACACAAAATCTGCATCAACAAATTCCCCCTTGTCCGTTGCTGTCGAATGCTGAACATGCAACTGCAATCGATCTTCAGTCAAGTATTCATCTTCTCTGTGTTAACCAATTTCCCCTTGACCGATGATCCAGGTAAGTAGTATCTTGATGCTCCTTGTATAATGTTTCCCCCTTAAAGTACGCGTATCCGTGTTGAGTGTTGTGCAATTTCCTCAAGAGGCTCAATTGACCGATCTTCCGCTGATCTTCCAATACTCCAACCGGCATTTGATAAGGGTTCCATTCTTTAAAAGCTGCATCAAGTCTTGATCTTCAAGCATACTACATTGATAGAGATTTCTGGTGAACTGTCTTCTGTAAACCGTCTTTGTGAAATCGACCAAGTAATGCACTTTAATCTTCAGCATCAACACTCAGGAAAGTCAGCTTGACCAAGTGTATCCCTTGCAAGCTCAACCAAACGGCACGCTTAGTTGAACTACATCCAGATCTCATTGTCTCGCCTTTGTGAAGTCGACCACGTAATGCACTACGAATCTTCAGCATCAGTACTCAGGAAGTCAGCTTGACCAAGTACATCGTTTGCAAACTCAACGAATTGAGTTACCCCCAGATCCCTGTAAAATCCCAAAGAAACATCAAACCCAAAACCGAATCCTGCAGGTCTTCAGCCTTGAACTATCAACTTCTATAAAGATTCCCCCAGGTCTTCAGTAAACAGCGCTTTGAAACAACTGTCGACTTTAGATACCTGTATGTTTCCGTGCAAAAACCCTTCACGCTGGCTGGAGAATTAATTAAAATCCTCAAATATGTGTCTGTGCAAAACATTCCACTCCGAACCGCTTGTATCACCAGAAAAACCACAAACTCTACCACCTGTGATTGCGTTTAGAAATTTACCGAAGAAATTCAACAAATGAAAATTTTTATCCCCCCATTTCTTTGGTAAAATCTCTAAACCTTAACAGATTCTTTCCACTTCAAAGAAACTGTCGTCAAATGTTCACCAATTCCCTCCACTGAGCGGAACTGTCATCAATCTTCATTGAATGTTCTCGGTTCCGAAAATTCACGAACATGACTTTCTTCTTTGCATAATCTAGTTGAATAAGAACGTCCCCTGGTACCCCGTAGGATCTGAATTGTATCCCTCCAAAGAATTTGTGAACTCGTTAGGACCGGTATTGACATTCTAGGTTCATTCATTCGTTACCAAATGCGAGAATATGACAATAAACAAAAAGATTTCTTCGTTGCATATTCTAGTTGATAAAGAAATTTCGCCTAGTACCCCGTAGGATCCGACTTGTATCCCTCCAAAGACTTTGTGAACTCGTTAGGATCGGTATAGACGTTCCAGGTTCATACGTTCGTCTTCAAATGCGAGAATATGACAATAAACAAAATCCTTTCGAACATTTCCGAATAAACCGGTAACAATCATAAATACTGATGTGCGGAAGCGAACATACCGTGTTGTTTTTGGCCCATAATAGTCGCGTTACCATTTTTGACACTGGCATCGGTAACCGTGACTACCCCACAATTTTCAAACATCAAGCTTTCATCATCTTCTGTTTCATCGTTCCGAATCATTCCGCGCGCTCCCAAAATCCATACAAATTTTAACCTCGATATTGGAAGCGCGATTCAGATCAACTCCGCAAATACCCGACCCCACTCTGCATCAAAAACCTTTGTTCCAATGGATTTTTTTTTTTTTTTTTTTTTTTTTTTTTTTTTTTTTTGCCCAAAATTCACACCAAAAGGGGCCCAATAGAGAAATCTAGCAAAATATAACTTTAGGCGCTAGATTTTCACTTTGATACACCTTGTGTGGACGCGACTCGGCTCGGTTCGACTCGGTTTTGACACGGTTAGGTCCGGCTCAAGCCCGACGTCACGACATTCCTCCGTCGTGCGCCCCAGAGTTCGACACGCGAAGCACGGAGCGCCACAAACCCATTCCCGTTTACACCTCACCATGACATCATCATTGTGATGTCATGGTGATGTCACAAGCATTTGTCTTATGTTGAAATTGGTAAAAAATCTTATAACAGACATGATCTAGACCGTTGCTTTGGGGAGTGAACATAAACAACAAACAACAAAACTTATTGGCTTATTGTGGGTGGTGCCTTGGGCCGTGACCACAAACAACAAACAACAAAAAATATTTGCTTTCTTGTGGGTGGTGATAAGGTTCCAATCAGCAAACAACAAAAAGATCAATTAGTCACTTGGGCGGTTCCTTGGCCGAGATATTAAAATGGGCGGTGCCTTATCTTGTATCCAACAAAAGTCAACAAAGGTATTTGTTTTCTTGGGCAGAACAAACAAGAATTGTGAGGACTCAAAATGATTATTTTCTTGGCGGTGGCCGTGATCCTTGATTAATTGACACCAACAACATTAATTGATAGTGCTTTGGGCTGTGCTTTTAATGTGACTGATTTAAACACCCTTTACGTATTGATTGGATACTAGGGGCGGTGCCTTGGAACACTAAAACAAACAACCAAATATTATTGTTACTTGGGCTTGGACTATCAACAGCCGACAAAAGTGTCTTGGGCGGTGCACTTTAATTAATAAAGTATCCTTCGAAGTTGTTGGGGGGTTTCGAGCACAGATCTTTCGGTCTCGAAAGATGATCCACAGATCAGTTTCTGTCTTTCGAACAGATATGATCTTCGAGGTTGTGAGATAATCCTTCGAGAAAAGAATCTTTCGAAGGTTGTGAAATTGACTTTTTCTGGCACATTGTCAGATCTGGATCTTGACACAACATCAAGCTGCTGTCATATCAGAACTGATTTTCAAAAAAGAACTTGACCCTTCGAAACACAGAATGATCCTTCGAATCAATGAAGGATAACCCTTTCGACTAAAGGACTGATCTCTCGAAAAAGCAAACCTGATCTTTTCGAAGTTCTTCATATCCTTCAAACTATGAAGATGTGAAGAACATTATGAACACAGGGACCTGGGAAAATTTGCAGATGCGATGAAACACTTTGTACACAATTTTTGATGAAGAAAACTTGAAACTTTTAGGAGAAAAAACATAAAACCCAACACCCGTTTTATCACAGATCTGAATATTCGGGTTCAGATCTGAGTTTTTCTCATTTTCACCATTTTTACATCTTGAACAAAACCCATAAAAATCACAGATCTAGAGCACATGTGACTTAGTAAACGGTTAGTTTTACTAAATCGGGCACCATGGCCTGATACCAATTGTAGGTCCGTGTTTCGGGATCCAACCCGTGATTTTCGTGTTCATGTTCATAGATTGGAAGAGATAAAGAGAGGATAAACATAACAAACTTTGTATTAATCCGGTAGTAAACATTACAAGTCGGCCCGGTTACATGACAACCGAACTAATACCAAAGAAGTATACATCCGGGGAGAAACCAAGTGGTGATTTCTCCCGGTGAGGTCTCAGACCTCCATTCTCTCCTAGCACACACTTGTGCTCTCACTCTTATGTTTTACAAGACAAGGTGTTGGTACTTATACCCAAACACAGGCTGCAGGTCGAAGGATCAGACTGACTGGTCGAAACATCATCCTTCGATCAGACAGTCTTCGAAAGATACACACATGCCTCGAAGGATCACATATCCTTCGAGGTCCATCCTTCGATGGATATCTTTCGAGCTCATCGAAGGATATCAACAATCCTTCGATGCCTTATCCTTCGACACTAACATTAACAACCATAACTTGTCTTGCAACAACACACGGTCAACCGAATAACCCTCTCGTTTGACCACTTCAAACGAGCGAGTCTATACATGTTCGATAGACCGTTTCACTAACTATTACAAATTCAGCGTAAAATAATAACTAATCTATTCGACAAGCATCGGACACAAAATCTGCATCAACACCTAAGCATAGCCCAGGGTGGGCGGGCGCACCCCCGGGAAAAAAAAAATTTAGTGCTAAGTTCTGTCGAAAATCCCGTCCGCACACCTTGGAATTTTTCGTCCGCACCCCATGGAATTTTCTGTCCGCATCTCTTGGACTTTTTCGTCCACACCCCTTAGATAAAAAGTGTTATCAATTTATATTTTAAAAATATTCTTTAGTAAACTCCTATTTTATAAAAAATACTACCTAAATTATTTTACTTTTAATCCCTAAATAACTAAACCCAAATACCCAATACATTTAACTAGCCCACTACTAAGTCTTAGCCCAATAAACAAACCCAACAAATCAACAATATTTCAAACGAAAATAAAATAAACAAGCCCAAAACCGTTACATATTCTATCATGCTCTCTTTATCGTCCTTGCACGCCAGCGATCAGAACATCAACAGCGACAACAGTGAACAGTCAGCAGCCGCATATCACCGTAATCAGCCACGGGTAAATTTCTTTGTTATTTTTGATGATTTTTGGTTGATATTATCCACCTCCAGCGGCCTATTATAGCCGCATACTAACCATAGTAGACATGTGCTTCGTTTTGTTTTCATTATGTTATGGTGGGTTATATAAATTAAGTTCTTTTGTTTTACATGACCCGACTCGACCCGAACCGACCCGATACGAACCGATTTTTTATTTATATACCTTGGGGCCTAAAATTTTTAAAAAAGTTACGCACCCCCATGGAAAAATTCCTGGGTCCGCCACTGCCTTTAATAGAGAATGTAAAGAGTTTTCATAACCTACCATCACTTATGATCATTATATATTGATCATTGGTATTTGATAAAAAGGTATGAAAAACTCCTTAAGAACACCAACACTAAAATTCTCTCTAAGGTGATCCATCAACCCAAGGTACCATAACGGGAATCATGGCCTTATCTTCGTCTTCAAAGATGACCACTCCCACAAGTAAGTGTCTCTAACTTGGTATCTATATTTACGTCATGATTGAATAAACATGATTAGGTTCTATATTTTGACCCATGTTTATAGATATAATCAACATGTGGTATCAGAGCAATGTTGATTATATCAAAATTCAATCACATGAATCGATGTATTCCTTTGAGTTCGATCAATCTGTTTGATGGATATTATATATAAAATTGATTTGTTTTCTTTGTTTTAATAATTTATATCAGAATGAGATAAAGCAAATCAATTTTATACAAACTAAATTTTGATGAATTGTTTTAGATTATTTTGGTTATTCATAATTCATAATCAAGATTGTAAAGTTGAACCAACGTTTCATCAGTATCAATATGTCATTTAATATTAGTCAAATATTCAAAAGGCTTTTCATTCTCTGAAAATATTAAAATATCATCGAACAGTTTATTGGATTATGGAATTTAATTAATTCTTTTTGACATTAATTTGATATCTATTAGAGAAAGGAATTTGTTTCCTACTGTATTATGTTTAAAGAGGTGGATAATTGATTGCCACATCTTTTGGGTTTTACAATACTCTATTGCAATTCTTTATTTAGTATGATTAATTAGTGAATTAATGGTATATTAATTTTATATTAATGGTATATTAATTATTGCAATTTTTTATTCAATGTGATTAATTAGTGAATTAATAGTATACTAATTTTATATTAATGGTATATTAATTTTTAACTTTACGTAAATTTCCATGCCAACAAGAATCCATCAATTGGATTATTTCTTTGATTGGATTTAGTTTTGCAAAAAAAAAAAGGATTTAATCAATTGAGATATTTTATTTTGCAATCGATTTAACTTTTTTGCATATCGTTTATATGACAATCGGTTTTCATGAATATTAAAAAGGCATAATTTGCAAATCACTAAATTAGCTTTATTTTTTATAAATCTATTGATGATCGATTAAATCAATTTATTCTAAATGTTGGTGACTTATTTCAATCACACACCAACAAACCTATTAATGGTGATTTAATTTGGTATAGATGAAAAGTATTGAAATCGGCTAATTAGTTAATTATTTTGGCAAAATTATCTTTCAAATTATGAAATCGTTTTGCAAAGATGTCAAATCGGTTTGCAAGCCTTATTTATTTATTTACTTATTTTTGCTCTAATATGGGACAAACTTGTGAATGGTCCAACTTAAGTATACAAGTTAAATGGCGAACTTCAATGATCGATGATTGAACCAACGGGATATCATTTGATTAAACATTGAAGCTTTAGTTATGCCATCTTATGTAATTATCTGTATTAGCATAATTTACATAAATATTTCATTTCTGGCCCAAAGGTGTTATGTTATATTTATGTGCTTTACCTTATTGTGTATGTATGTTCATCATGATACATGAATTTTGGTCAAAGCCAAAGCGAAGCCAAAGTTCATGTAGAACATTGAGACAGTCTATATTTATGTGTGTTCATAATATATGAATTTTAGTCAAAGCCAAAGCGAAGCCAGAGTTCATGTAGAACACTAAAGACGGTCTATTATTTTATATCGTTCATTATGCGTGAATTTTGGTCAAAGCCAAATTCATGCAGAATATTAAGTTGGTTTTATTTATTTATGTTCATAATACATGAAATTTGGTCAAAGCCAAAGCGAGGCCAAAGTTCATGTAGAACAATAAGTCAGTCTATTATGTATGTTCATAATGCATAAATTTTGGTCAAAGCCAAAGCGAAACCAAATTTATTTAGAACATCGAGACAATCTTATTTATGTACGTTCATAATGTCTGAATTTTGGTCAAAGCCAAAGCGAAGCCAAAATTCAGGTAGAACCTTATATTCGTCTGTTATTTTGGTGTTATAGTAGACTATATCTTCAATATAATAATTTGTGTCTACCTTACTTGATTACCCCATAATGTAAATCACTCCAAGTTTCTTCCTAAGTTTGTATCTCATCTGTTTTATCCACTCTAATTTCAAAACCTAAAATGTTTTGCTTACTAAAGAGTTTCTACAAATTTCCTCTTGTTGGATTGTTGATATTTCTTAAGATATGTTTCTACTGCTCTTTTCTGATAAAAGTTATACAACTAGAGCATGACTAGTGGGATAAGTCAAACATTATATCTCTTATGATAATCAAGAACCACTTAATTATTGTTATCATTGAGCTATTCTAGATTCTAAATTTCCTAAGACTAATTTATTTTCTTTGGAAGAATCAAAATAACTCCTAAGACGCATGCATTACTCTAGTTCTTACTATAAGTTAGTGGCATAGGTGAATACATCATCATGTACAATACCATGACCCATAATTTAAAGGTTTACACATGGAAATCAGTACACTTTTCCGGTGCATTACATATACCATAAGTTGCCTTAGAATCATCTATACCACTCAAGAGTACCAAAGGAATTGAGTTGTGTTGATTAGCAGCATATATACAGGAAAAGAATGCATGAAACTGGAAAATTAGATGTTGTTCATCTTACCGCCACTAAACCTAAAGGAGGATACTTTTAAGATTTGGAGACAGTGTACAAGTTCTACTTCCAGCTATAAGTTTCTTCAAAGGAAGTCTCACTGCAGACTTATGTCATTAAACTAGGCATGCGCATCACGACTACCCATAATTCAATAGGACAGCTGGCTAAGATAAGTAGTTAGATATTTATGATATTTAAGTCTGCTTAATGATAATATTCCAATTAACACATGATGGGTAAGTCTAGTTCTATACGGTACTTACCAGAAATCAACAAATAATTAATATGAGAGTTAGTGGAAAATTTTTAATAAACTGTTTTATAATTGGGTTTTATGATACCTTATATTTCTGTAGATTATTCAGAATTTAGTATCATAAAAAGCTACGTTATGACAGTTGTGAGGTTTGCATGGTTAAAATAAAGTCACTCTTACCTTAAACTATTGTTGGTCATCTCAATCTGGATAGAAACCTTATAAGATAGAACTAGATGATGCTACACTTTTCCACAACCTTTTGTTATCATGAAAATGAAAATTTAACAAAAGAAAAATGAGATTTACAAATTCCATCCATTAAGACCAAATTTCATGAGAAATCATGACTAGTTTAATGAAGGATGAATATTATCAAATCTCATTCTTAGAGAATTTGAGCATGTGTATAAGCCTTAATATTTAATGGCTAAGGGAATAAATTAAGTTCCATTAGAAATTATATTTCATTGGAACTTATCCAAAATGGAATATTCAGACATTATTCATTTATCATAATACTTGTGTCTAATATGTCCCTAATGGATCAAGGCATTAAGAAATTAATTCATATATACTATGATTCCTTCTAAATACGTCCCTCAAAATTTTTATAAACATCTGGACATTAAGGAAGATTTAACATATATGACAGCACTGTTCAGCACATCATATTGAAAACTTATCTTGTAGCATTTCTAGAGATGTAAAAGGTTAGTGGGAGCATTAAATGTCTTTATCTTAACTTGCGAGAGTTGCAAGAGGTAGGGAGTGAAAACTTGTTACTACCTCAATTTGCACCTCTTGTACAAGACATTGCTCCTTCACAACTTTTCTCTTTAAGAATATACTGCTACTCTAACAAAAGTTTCATTTTTGCTTAAACGTGGGCACACTCAGATTCTTGCCAAACTTGTATCATCAAACAGAGAAACTACAATGAGTAACTTCTTTAATTTGTTTCTCTTATTAGAATTTATTGGTCTTCTAATGTTGACCATAATCATGCTAAATTGTTAAAGATTTCTAAGTCAGTGGGAGCAATAAAAGTCCTTATCAGGACTTGCCAGAAGTGCAAGAGGCGGGGGAAGAGACCTATTAAATTTTACTCCGATTACACCTATTGCACACCATACTGCACCAACTCTTACACACTTAGAATCTTGAAAGTGATAGCAACTTAATCAAGAGTTAATCCATAAAACTGAAACTCATAATACAACCCAATAATCAACTACAGAGGTCATCTAGGTTTAAATCCTCCTTGGTTGAAGTTGAAATGGATATTGGAAAGTTTACTGGTCCTACTTCCTCTAATTAAGCCATTAGCATCAATCAATTTTCTAAATGGAATAAGAATTGTTATTAGCAAATTTGATTTTAACGTTTGGGATTTGGTTGAATTACCTAAGGGTGTTCATCACTAAACAAAATCTGAATGCAAACGTTAAGACGCTAAAAATATGATTGATTGTTAAAGGTTATGCTCAGAAAGAATTATTTATCAAAGAATCACCTTATCTTTCTTACAAGATGTTTCTTTGAGGACCATTGTTGTTCTAGTGGCTCATAATCATTTAGAGCTACATTATATGAACATTAAAACAACTTTCCTTAAACAAAGACTTACATGTTCATAAAACAACCTGAAAGTTCTAAACTGTAGGTCAAGAACACTTACTTTGTATGTCAATTAATTCCATGTATGGGTTTAAGGCAAACATCAAAATGTTATGAAATCTTAATGCATTATATTCATCAAGAATTAAGTGGATTTATGTACCTACCTCAAGATGA
Organism: Helianthus annuus; assembly: GCF_002127325.2. NCBI lineage: Eukaryota > Viridiplantae > Streptophyta > Magnoliopsida > Asterales > Asteraceae > Helianthus > Helianthus annuus. The sequence continues at coordinate 16,746,900 of NC_035442.2, forward strand.
GTGGGAGCAACTAATGTAAACTTATCTTATATAGATAGCACTTTTTGGATAAGTATATGTTACACAAGTCAAATAATTTCTCACATATATTTTGATATAATGAATCTCGGAAATACCACTTACGTGAGATATCAAAATATACCGAGATAGACCCAATGGGACATTAGTTTCGTCCCATAAGCCTTACTCTAAAGCGTGCTCTTACATGTGTAACAAACAATATAGCTCTCCTTTAGAGGATAAAATAATAAATGAGATTATTTCCTTATGATTCATTAATTAGAAGCTTTACGAAGGTTCAAGTCTATACTCGTGTAGATATTGCTCACATTGATGAACATTAGACCACTCTAGATTATTGTGAAACATCTTACGATATCTTTAAGAAACGAGAAAGACTATAAAGAAGGGGTTGATTATTCTTACCTTGATTTTGTAATATTCAAAAGAACTTAAAAGTCAATTCGGGGAAATCCTTATGTTTGCAGACAAATTTATCTTATGGAGGAGTCATAAGAAACTGTTAACAACAACCTAAATTATAATGACATAATATGTTGTTAATTAACAACGCAGTTGTCACTAAATGTTGTTGAAATTTTATCAGTAGACTCATAAACTTATTAACTCCATATAAATACTATATTGAAGACTTACTGTGAAAAGTCAGCTACCTTATTTCCTCGAACAGTAATAGTTCGAGAGGTGTTGCATTAAACTTCGATACAAAATTATTGTTCGTTTATGAACAAGAAGAGGAAACTACTTATTTGTATCGAATACATTACATTCATGATATGCTTGCGGATCCGATAACTAAGGTCTACACCCAAAGTCTTTTTAAGAGCTCATAATAAAGACGGGTTTTACTAAAGGCATTACATAATAGCATATCGTACATATGAATGATTAGTTATTATTTTTCCTCAATTATACAATTTGTTTGTCTATAAATACGTATGTGCACCTAATGACGTATAGACAAGAATTATAAAAATTAATCTTAAAGGGCTTACCTTAGTCATTTTGGTCTTAAATTTACGTATGTTTTGATTTGGGGTTGTAACATGATTAATGGGGGTCTTGAGTTGAGAATAACTCAATGACTGTATTTTTCTTTTGCAATTTCAATTTGAAACATTGATTAATGTTTTAACTTGGCCAAACTTACTTATACTTGTCACAAATGATCATTCGGCCAAGTGGGAGAATGTTAGAAATAACCCGTTGATGTGGCCTTACGGATCAGTTTGTAACATTACCAATATGACATAACTAATCCCTGACAATTACTTGATGGTAGTAATTGTAATTATTGGTTAGTTTAAGGGGCAATTATGATT